>NW_024962320.1:67232-119846 GCF_019238085.1 Lagopus leucura | reverse complement strand
AAAGGTAGGATCGTGGCCCCCTGTGTGGGGTTGCAAATCTCAACGCCTCATGGCTGCCTCCTTGCCCAGCACTGATGCTCATCTGGAACCCACCATGGGGTCTGGGGGCTGTAAATGCCTTTCCTGGCTGGGTTTGGGGCACGGTGGGCTGCGTGCTTCTGCTGCTGCACGGAGCATCTTTATCTCAACCCTGCAGCTTCATCGCTGTGAAGGATGGGATGAGGGCGGCTTAAGATGCCGCATGGGCAGATAAGTGCTGCTGGGTGCTGCTTAGCAGGAGCGGTGGCACCTGTGAGGAGGAGCACTGTCCTTGCTTGCCCTCGGGGTCCTGCTCCCAGATAACCCAGTGTGGGAGAGCTGCAGCAGAAGGAGATTTTTCCTGATTGTGATCTGGGCACTTTGCACGCCTCCCTCCTCCTCTGGTCTGTTCAACATCGCTCTCTTTCCATGCATTTTTCCATGAGCTGCCTCACTACCTCTGGCTCATTTTCTGTCCTGATGCAGCCATCGGTGTGATTGCAGGGATCTGACCTGGCAGATCCTATTTGTGTTTTTCCCCTTTTCCCTGGGCAGAAGCATTTTCTTAGCAGGTGTTTCTTGAGCAGGCTGTGGTCTGAGCTGAGCTGCCTGCGATGTAAACTGAAACAGCACGAGTGTGAAATAACCCTGTCCTGCTGCACTGTGTCTCCTTTCTCTGCTGTAGTGTAAAGCCCTAATTCCTCCTGCCAGGTAATCTGCAAGCTGTTCAGATGGATATAGGTACAGAGGAGCTTAGAGGAGTTGTTTGCTTGCAGCTTGGATACTGCACAGGGGTTGAGAGGCTTGGATTTTATTCGAAGCTCCTCTGCTTTCTTGCACTGCGTTGCAGACTTTGTAGTCACACATTTAGAGTAAAATGCTTGAGCAGGAGCCTGGGCTGCTGAATGTCATCCTGGGTTTTCCCTCCTCTTTGCTGCAGCTTCTGTGTCCCTTTGCCCGTGCGTTTATTTGATTCACCGCTGCTCCAGATCCTACGTTACCTCTAACAATGTCTCACCTCATTGCAGCTGAATTCTTCTGCCCAGCACTTTGTGGTGTCTGCACAGGGATGAGTGATAGCCCCCAGTCGCCAGCCATCCAGCATAATTAGTTGGATTTCCTAACGAGCCCTTGGACTGCCTAAGTGGGAGCTGGGAGGAAGACGGAGCGAAACCTGGTGGGGTTGTGATGGAGTCGGTGCTCTGTGCTCTGTGTGCCAATGCTGAGGTCCTGCAGCTCCTGCCTCCCATGAGCAGAGGCATCGTGGGCAGATCTTACCGTGTTTGTTTTTCCTTGGAGTGGCTGCGGTTTATTTTATTTTTTCCCCCCAGAAAGGATTTGGTTTTTAGAAGAAATCAATTAAAATCTGAAGCCGTTCCAGAGAGGGTGTTGGTCGGATGAGTGTATTTTAATAGTTTTTGTTGGGTTTGACATTGTTGACACATCCATTAGGCCACGTACCAAGGAAAATGGGGAGGGGAAGGGTTAGACTAAAGCAACTTTGTCTCTTGAAACACCCATTAATCTCCATTTATACAAGGACTTTTCTTCCGAAGGTTGCAATTAAAACACGTTCCACTTGACCTGGTGTGTTGCCCCCTCGCTCTCTTGATTTAGTGCTTTAACAAAATGCTCCAAATTTGACTTTTCCTGTGATTTGGGGCACTGAGAGTTGGTTTATTTTCTTAATTAGAGACCGTGAGACGTCTTGAAGGGTGAGAATGGTATCCCTGCACCTCTGGATGCGTGGTGGCTCAGTGCTGTGGAGTTCTGTGGAGCAGCTCGGTGTGGGCTCTGCAGGATTTACCCTCCTGCAGTGAAATTCTTGGTGCAGAAGCCAAAGGAAGGTGTTTGCTGCAGGGATCAGCGCTGCAGCTGCTCGGTGGGAGCACCCTGCTTGCCCAACCTCAGCAGATCAGTAGAGTTTGAACCATGTGCAATTGGAACCAAGGAGTCCTGGTCCTCCAAGCATTGAGGTTTTTTTCCTCAGGACACATTATGAGTGAGACTGACTTTCCTCCCTGGCTTTGCTGCCTTGGGACTCTGGCTGGCAAGTGTAATAAGCATGGGCCAAGCTTTGTAATTCCTGGCACAGAAACAGCATTAATGGATTTGCTCAGTTCCCTTTTATCAGCCTTCCCAGCCTGCCTCTTATCTCAGCACTTTGGGGAGGGCTAAGATGGGATTAGGAGAACGTGAAGGCCTGATAAATGGAGATAGGAACCTGAGAGCTGGGGCAGATCCACGCAGGTCCACCATGAAGCTGCAGGGCTGGTGAATTGAGGGGACTGAGGATGTCACAGGAGCTTGGGGACCCCATAGGGATGTGTCACAGCACTCAGAAACCTGTTGGGATGAATGAAAGTGGAGCTCGTGTTGAGGCACTCGGCCCTTGGCTTCCTGCAAATCGATGCTGTGCTTCTGTTTCCCTGAGTCGGCAGTTTGCAGCTGTGCTGATGAACTGGGTGGAACTTTCCCAGGCTTTGCAGCACTGCCAAGAGCTGCTGGTGTCTAAAGGAGCTGCTTCTGTTCTCTGTGCTGTCCCCAGAGGTGGGACAGCAGCCCCTGAGCTGCAGGAAGGGGAGGCAATGGGCCACATCCCCCAGTTGGGGTGGGCAGAGCTTGGGAACCTCTCCAAACCGTCCTGAGAATTGCCAAGGGAGTGGAAAACAAGTCTGGTGAGAGAAGGTTTCTCTGCAGTTGGAGCAGCAGCTGGGGGTGACCTTCACCTTCGTGCTTCCGTGTGCATCCTCCATTCTTTCATCCTCATGGACTGAAGGGTGATGTGTGTGTCCTCCAGATGCAGCCCTGTCATCTCCTTGCTCAGACAGAGGTAGGGACGCAGCCCCCTCCTCAGCTCAGGGCTGCCCATCAGCACTCGCTGTGGCTGTGTGACAACGTGGCTCCTGCTTCTGAGACCCTGTCCACATCTTTCCCCACAGCAGCTCTTCTATTTCTGCTTGGAGGCACTGGGACCCCTCTTTTTTTCAGCCTTCTCTTCCCCAAACACCTTCGCAGGAACGGGAGAACTGCTTTCTCTCCACCTGGCACAGCTCTCTGCTCAGCCTCTTTCTCCTCCCCCCCCTCCTTTCCCTTCCCCCACTTCTCTCCTTTAATTTGCCTTTGCTTATTTGGAATACAAAGCCCCTCCATCACAGTGTTTATACTGCAAAGCCCATTGCTTAATTCTTCTCCTTATCTCCCTATTTGAACACTGTGCTCCTCGTGCCCTTTCCCTTCTTCCCGAGCACCCAGGATGGGTGGCAGCCCCTGGTCCCACAGCCCTCTTGCCAACTGCTTTTATTTCTCATCCCGTGCAAACTGCTTTCCTTGCAGCTGGCAGATGACTTTGCCTCCCTCTATCCATCCTTTCCTCCCCATTGTGCCCAGAAATCACCCAGCGTGAGCTGGGTGAAGGACGTGGGAATCCTCTGTTCTGTGCATGTCTGTGATCTGTGTGCTGGGGGTGGAGGGGAACTGGGACCAGCAGTGAGCAGCAATGTGGGGCGTGGGCTGCAGACCCCCAAGACACGAGGTCAGGCTTGTCCTAAGCCTGTTGGGATGGGAGCCAGCCTGAAATAGCCTCCTTGTCAGAGTTCCCACCAGAACCAGAGCTCCTTATCTCCCTGCTGCAGGATGAGCAGCAGACAGAGCAGTGTCCCCTTGGTCACCAGAGTGTCCTGTGACCTCATCATGGCTGCCCCTCATTAGCAAGGCTTGTTAGATGGAGGTTAAATGTGCCAAGCATCATGGGGCAGGAGGGATGTCTGGCTTCAGAGCTGCTTTCAGCAGTGCAGAAGTGACAGGGGTGGCTTACAGAGATGTGTGAGCATCCTAAGAATAAGTGGATGAGGTCTTTGAAATGCTCCTACACAGCGTTCCTGCCTCTGACTTAGAGAAAGATGGATCTGATGGATGGACAGCTTGGTGGACGAGGAATGGGATGGATGGTCTACAGCAGGGGTTGGATGAGGTGATCGTTGAGGTCTCCTCCAACCCAAACCATGCTGTAATTCCTGCTGGAGGGCGCCTCGAGCTGCTGCTGTGCCCACTGGGAAGCCAGGCTGTCTCACTGCCCCTCTCTGTGCCCCTGTGCTGCCTGCATTGCTTACAGGACGACCTCATGGTGCTTCCAGCCGTGCTCTCCTGGCCCCACAGGATATCCTGCCGGCCTTAATAGGACCCCTGGGGGCAATTAGTTCTCTGCTTTATGGCTCGTCTGGCTTTTCTCAGCAAGAGCACAAGTTCTGTGGCCACGTCCCAGCTGGAGGGAGGTGATGGGGCAGGAGGTTCTCCACGCCCACCCCCCCACAATGTGCTGTAGAGGGATGGGTCCTGCAGCACCTGTCCTACACTGCGGTCCTTGCAGGCACAACTTCCCACCCACAGCATCCCGAAATTTCCTAGAGGAAGAGATTACAGAAGAGGATTAGATGTAAATCTCTGCTGCTGCAGTAAATCACCGTTTTTGCTGCTGCCAGCTCTGCCAAAAGGAGAGGCAGTGCTGAGCGGGGCTCCCCGAAGAGCGTGGCAGCTCTGCTGACCCCAATTATTTCAGCACGATAAATCACCGCCTCTCCCTGCTCTGCCGTAAAGCACTGCTGGTGTTAAGCACCAGGCAGGTGAGGGAGGAAATAGCAAGCGTCCTCTTTCACTGCTGCTCAGTGCCACGGCTTCTGGGGGAGGATTCTGGGGTTCTCTTCACGACCCTAAGCAATCTACTGCAGGGAACATGCTTTGGGGGGGGGGGGGGGGAGAGGGTTGGAATGGGTGACCTCCAGATCCACGTCTGTTCTGACCACTGTGATTCTGTGATGTAGAAGCTTCACAGAGAGGTGTGGGATCGCTTTGGGAATGGGAACTTGGAGTTTGGCACTGCACACCGGTGGGAATCGCCTGCAGGGAGCCCTCTGTGCGTGGCTTGGGACTGAATGGCTGTGGTTTTTATTTTATGGATGGGGAACTGAGGCACAGAAGCGCCGTCCCTCCCTGTGAGGGTCCCCTGTGGGTCCTTGCTGTATCATCTAGAGGTTCACACTGCAGGTGCTGAGTTTGCAGCGGAGGTGAATCCATCCTCAATGGGAGAACCAAGAGGAGAAGTGATGCTGCGCTGCCAAGCAGTAGAGATTTTTGGGTGAATGATGCTTGTCGTTCCATGCAGCTGTTGGTAATAGGCCAGTGCGTGTGCAGGGCTGCAGAAAACACTCTAAGAAATGCAATGGAAACCTTGCATGGAGGAATAGACTGCTGAGCAGCTCTGCTGGGAATGCCAAAAGGCTTTCTTGCCTTCTGCAGCTCGCACAATCAGCTAATAGCTTTGCTGACAGATATTTATCAGCCTGAGCACACTTTCCCCGGGCTTGGAAAAATAGAAGCCTACTCCTGGCCCCAATAAAACTCAGCCTGATTCCTCAGAATGAGCCGCCTGCATATCAATCCTCCTCCTGGAGTCGTTAGGAGCAAAATGGCCAAAGCAGAACACCAAGCCACCCAAGGAGGTTGGGGGCATTCTTTCCAGTGCTGAAGGGAAGGAAGATGGATGGACCCCCCCAGCAAACACCAGGCTCGGCCCTTTCCGATTCCCAGTTCTGAGAAGGGAAATTTTGCATCGAGGGCAGTGATTTTTGTACATCTTTGGAGCGTGGCAGGTTGGTAAAAGCTCTCTGTGTATATGAACGTACACATATATATTTATATGCTATGTATATATGCATGTGTGTGTATAGACTAAAAGGGAACCAGCCCCTATTCTCTTGCTTGGGGCCGGGATCTGCACATTCTCTTTGGAGTATTTCATGCCAGATATTAGCTGTGAATCATATTTGAAACAAAGAAGAATTTTCATTACGTTGGTGTTGGTGAACTGCTGGGGGGCTTTGGCCACTGTCTCAGGAAATAAAAATGACCTCATTGGTGAGAATTGCGGGGTGAAGGAAAGCAGCTCCGGCGCTGCTGGGCAGCAGGAATGCACAGGGGGATGTGTGGATGCTGATGGAGGGGAGCTGCAGCTGGGTTTTGGCTGGGAAGGCCAATGAGAAAGGATTCCTATAGGGAATTTCCCAAATGTTGGAATTCCCGAAAGGAATCCAAAGCGTCACAGAGCCGATGGGAGGTGAGAGCTGTGGGTCTGGCCCACTCACAGGCGTTCCCCCCCAGCAGGGGGTTGGGTCTGGCCAACATTGCAGCACCTTGTCTGCTTGCAGCCCTCCGCTCCCCCACATGCTCCTGCATTGCTTGAGGTGTAGCACACTCCATTTTTCCTTGTCCAGGCGTGAGTCTTTGGGATGCAATAAGATGTGAGGAAAGATTTATCTCTCTGGGTTGGCTTTCCAGCCCCACTTCTGCCACCAGGGAAATGGTGGGTGAATCAGAGAAACTGCCCCAAAAGGAGCTCCAATGCTGCTGGGTGGAGGTCTGGGTGCTGTAGAGACCACTGATGTATCCCTTTAGCCTTAATGGATGGCTGAGGGCTAACCCCAGATGTGGCCTTGGCAGAATCAGAACCTCTGCGTGGCCACAGGCACTGGAGGGCTCAGTTTGGGTTGAAACCTAAATGGATGAGCGCAGAGGGCCAACGTGACAATGAGGGACAGCACAGAATCCCAGGTATGGCTGTGGCTTTAGGGTGTCCCAATGGGAATAGGAACGCCTGGTGTCTGAGCTGCTTGGAGCTCCTTTCCTGCAGAGCTCAGCAGCAGTTTCTGCTTTGGTTCCTATTAGCAGAGCTCTGCGGTTACGCGCGCCCATGCAGCGCAGCGAGGGGCGGAGACTTCAAAGCCAAGATAAATAGTCGTGGGGTCTGGCTGGGGCTCTAGGAAAACAGCGGGCAGGGAGCAATTTGCTTAATGAGCTCTCTGTTATCTGGCAGTGCTGCCTGTGAGCCAGGCTCGGCCGTGGCTCCGCAGTGCCAGCCTTACCCCATTGCCACCCCCAGCCCCACTCCTGCCCAGTAGCATTGCTCCCCAGCAGCTGATGCATGTGCTGTGCCCGCTTCCCTTTGTCTATAGGTGCTCCTGGAGCTCTGCACAGGGCTCGCTATGCTCAGGGCTCTGCTTGGCACCAGGGGCAGTGCTCAGGGCCCCTGTGCCCACGTGAAGCTGTGTTGGTTGGTGCAGGTCTGCGGCTCCGTCCATCCTTGCAGCAGGAGCTGCTGAGAACCAAGAAAGTCAATAATCTGATGTCACCTTGAGAAGCTGCAGCGAGGTGCTCAGCTCCCTCGATCCTCTCCTTTTGGCTGAGGAGAGGGAATGACGGGGTGATCTCGGAGCAGCAGGCAGCTCTGAGCATCTGCATGAGAGCCCACCCATTAACACCACCTATTTACCCATCCTCCTTCCTTTTCAAGTGCCTCGTGCAGTGCAGGGATGCAGAAGGTGGAAGACCTCTGTGCAGACGGTGGGATTGGAGAATTTTGGGGATCTCCTGCAGCAGCAGCAGCTCTTGAGCATGCCAGGACCAACTCCTTCACCCCGATTCCTTGGGAAGCGGCTGTTGTGAGCAGGCAAGCTGCAGCTGCAGGCATCCAACTACAGCAGGAACCTCCAGCTGGGACAAGACAAACTCATGCTGGATGGCTCAGGTCCTGTTCCCTGGCTGGGGTGAGCAAACAGGCGTCTGCTCACTTTAATCCCTGTCTGTGTGCAGTGAGGATGTTGCCGTTCGTTGTCCAAACAGGGTTTTTGCAAAAGGAAGGAAAGGGAAAGACAAGATAAACCAAACCCTAATGGAGAATCCTTTGAGAAAGCCAAGTGCTCGTGCAGGAGCTGCAGTGCGAGCACGTCCTGCCCCATGTGGCACCCCAAGCACCAACCTCAGTACAGTGCGAGCTGCTGAGCCCTACTGGGGTCCCTACTGGGCTGGGCTTGTAGGGTCCCTCAGCACTGTCCCATCCCCGTGGCTCCATGCTGCCCACCAGGAGGGACAATGAGCAGAAGGAAAAATTCCCAAGTGCTCAAGCAGCCAAAATCCCCAAATTCCCATTGCATTTCCCCTTGGTTGGCTGTGTGTCTCCTTTGGGGACATGAGGACCCGTAGCGCCGCCTCCACTCTGCTCTCACCCGTGCACGGTAGCTGCGGAGAAGTGATCCGGGGATTCAGCTTCCAGGAATTGGCAGAGCCCGGCTCGGTGCTGAGCCACCAATCCACCCAATTAAAAATAAACACAATTAGGGGCGGGCTGCGCTCGGTCACAGCTGATTTTTATTGACCCCGGCCAGGCGATGGGCTGGAGCTGTTCTTTTTCCATTCCTGACCCCGGGAGGATTTGGGAAGCAAAAAGTTTGGGTCGGGGCTGCTGTGAAATTCTGGCTGCTTCCAGATTTTCCCATCAGACGTTCGGCTCATTCACGTCTGCTTGCAGAGGTCGTAAGGCTGAGCGGCTCATTGTACAGTGCTGCCTTAACCCCAGCCCCCATTTTCCATCCCAGTGTAGGGCAGAAGGGTGTGCTGGGGTGGAGGGAGGGCAGGGGAGGGGAGGACACCCGCCCTGTGCCACACTATGGGGCGCTGCCCCAGCATTCACCATTTGGTTGAGTTTTCCCATTCCAACAGACCAACTTTGAAAGAGAATGGCCCAATTCACGTTTTGGGCACAGAGGAGCCATCAGAGCCAGCTCCAGGGGAACAGGGCCCCATCCTGCTGCCATGCGCTGGGCACAGCGTGGTTATCAGAGCAGGGTGGCTCCTCACTAAGATGGAAACTTCTCCCCTGGCCAACAGCAGTGGTCTTGGCGCTCATCCCTGCTCCCCGCCACGGAGCCTCGCCACCTTCCCGGGTTCACTTTGTTCACAAAGAGCCTCAGATAAGCTTCTTGGCAGGGTGCTGTGTTCTGCTGCTGCATTAGCTCGCTTCAAGACGTTGTTGTTCTTTTTTTTTTTCTTTTTTTTTTTTAATTTTAACCTCTTGTAGCCCTGAGCAGCTGTGGCTCAGAGCGCGATGCCACACCAGAGAGAGCGGACATCAATGGGCAGTGATGGTGGCAGTGATTTCCTGGGGCTGAGCCATGCGCAAACCCAACCTCACCCTAAGGGATGGGGGATGGGAATTGGGATGGAGATGGTGATGGGATGGAGAATGGGGATTGGGATAGAAGTTGGGATGGAGATGGGAATGGGGATGGGGATGTCATGGGGTTGAGGATGCAGATCGGGATGGGGGATGGGGATTGAGATGGAGATGGAGATGCGATGGGGTTGAGGATGGGAATTGGGATAGAGATTGGGATGGAGATGGGGATGTGAGTGGGATGGAAATGAGGATGCGGTTGGGATGGAGATAATGCTGCTGCCTATGGTCTCCTTCCTCCAGTGCAGTGGTGGCACAGGGAGGATATCATCCCAGTGAAACCCGATGGACAAGAGAACCCCCTGCCCGGCTGGAGCAGGCATTGGGGTTGCTGTGCCATGAAGGCAACTCATAAAACCCCTCCTGGGATGCTGTGGTCCCCAGGCAGCGCGTGGCCCTGCAGCACAGCCTGGTTCCCTGGGGAGGGCGGGTTGGCATCCACCATGCCCTGTCATGCAGCCTCATTTATCTTCGTTAGCTGCGCTGTTTACGCAAGCAGGAATTGGCCAGCGGCGCCCAGCACTGCTGCGTGCCAAGGGAGGAAGCAGGCAGCAGCTCTTGTGGCTGGCACCCAATGGCCAAATGCTCTGACTAGAGAACAAAAGGGCAGGATGCAGCCCACCGACCGGGGCTGTGCCCAACCAACCTGGGGCTGGGGCTCCTATGGGGATGGGCACCCTGCACTGGGGCAGGTGGGGTGCCCCTAAAAAGAGAATGCATACAGATTTCCAGAGCGTTTCATGGGGTTGCAGTACAAGAAAAATGCCATTTTCCTGCTTCAACAAACACCATTCCATGTCAGATTGCCCGCGGGGAAACCACTTGTTGCAAGCCCCAAAGAAAGGAATGAGCAGAAGAACAGCGTCACCTCTGCACTCCCCTGAGCTCCATGCTCAGGTTGCTGCCCTGGGGCTGCTGAACCCCCGCAGTGTGCCTGGTGCCAACCTTGCCAGCACAGAGCCCCTTTGTGCTGCCACGTCCCGCTCTGCTGGCTGCAAAACGAGGGATGTGCAGGAGGAACGCGGTGCCATTGCGGTGTCACTTGGGGACAGGGACTTTTCTCACACCTCCTTTCCAGGTGAGGGGAAACGAAAGGACCCCAAATATTTAAGAGCAGGAAGGCAGATCTGTAAACTGTCTATAAACGCATCCTCCGGAGGTGAGGTTGGGGCTGGCTGCGCGCCTGCTGTGCGAGCAGAGCTGTGCTGCTGCAACCCTGGGGCTGAGCGTGCCTTGGGATGAGGCTGGTGTGACTCAGGAGGAAATCACTGAACCCTCATGAACCCTGCCTGGTTTTGGCTTAGAAATACAGGGGCATCGAAGTTGCAGAGGAAAAGCATCTGCCTGGTGGCATATGGGGCGCTGAAACCTCTCCGTGCCCAAGCAATGTGGACACGTATCTGAGCTTGTATGGCCACATCCTGCTCCTCAGCCCCACTCTGCCCCAGCCCCTTTGCAAACCATGCACTCCCTACTGTCTGACCTTGCAGCAGCACTGAGCTCCACTGTTTTGTTTCCCAACACAAAATCAATGACAGCAGAACCTTGGAGGCGCTCGCCCTGCACGGCTGCATCCATACGGGCACCTCGGCCCGCGCCAGGAATGAGGTGTAACATCTCAGCAATGTAAACAGCTCAGGAAATAGTGTCCATCCCTGGCTGAGCTCCATCAGCAGCAATTCAGAGCAGCTCTTTGCTAGGCTCAAGGCCACCAAAACGCTGCTGGGAGCAGCAGAGCAATGGGAAAGGGGGGGCATGAGGGCACTGTCCTCCTCAGCTGCCTCATTGGGTTCCATGGAGGAGGGGAGGGGAGAGGAGGGGAGAGGAGGGGAGTGGATGGGATGGGATGGGGAGGGGAGGGCAATGGGGAATGGGATGGCAATGGGGTTGGAGAAGGGGATTGGGATGGAGATGAGATGGTAATGGAGACTGGGATAGGGATAAGATAAAGATGGGGACTGGGATGGGGCTGGGGATGGCAATGGGGATGAGGATGGGGATTGGGATGGTGATGGTGATGACGATGGCATTGGTGATGATGGAGACAGGATGGCAGTGGGGATGGTGATGAGGACAGCGCTGCTGCCTGGGGTCTCCAGTGCAGAGGTGGCACTGGGAGGATAATGATGCTCCAGGTAGAACGTGAAATCTGCAATTGGGAGTGGGAGAACACTTCACAAATGGAGGCACAACGGCAGCCCCACAGCCCCTTCTCCTCACCTCACCCCAGAGCTGCAGCTTTGGGCTTCCTGCAGCAACATGTCCAAGCTTCCAGAGGTCTGCCAAAACCCAGGGATTAGTTCTTTATCTGCAGAGGTGAGGGCGGCAGTTGGTGGAGGCGATGTGTAGCAGCGGTCCAAATCCTCCTCATAGAGCTGCATTTCAACACCAATTCTCCCAAAGCACCTGATTTGAAAAGGTGCATTTTTAGCTCCAACTTCACCCGTTGAGCTTTGGAAGAGACCCATAAAAATAATAATAATAATAATAAAAACCAGGGAACTGCTTCCCCAAATGAAAACGCTTCTTTTTTTATTATTATTATTATTTCCAAGCCAGCCTTGAAAGCACAGGAAGGAAATGTAAATATTTTCATCCGCAGGTTTTGGGGCTGAGGAGGTTTTTTCCCTCGCAGCTGCGCTCGACACGAAGCTCTGGGCTCCATTTCCCAGCTCAGCCCCATGCTCCCCCCGCAGCCTTTCTCCCAAAGACCAACGGCCATCCCAGGAGGGGTGGTGGCCCCCAGCCCCCTTTCTCACCCCACTTCCCATCCCCTCTTTGCATCCCTTTTGGTGCAGGAGCTCTGGGTTGGCACGGTTGGGCTCCCATGGGTCGGTTTGTTTTGGCACGTGGCTGGGAGAGCAGGGGGGGCCCAGCACAGAGCAAAGTGATTCTTCTGTAAACCAGCACTGATTATAATTACACCACTCTAATTACCGCTCAGCAAATAAACACTAAAGGGCAGCAGCATCCCGAGGGCACATGGAGCTCCTGCAAAACCCCGCGAGTGACAGAGTGCATTGCTCAGGGGCTGTTGGTGAGAGGGATGGAGCTGAAGCAGATGCTTCATTCCAGGTGCACAGAATGGTTTTCCCCTCCCAGTGATCCCCATGAGGCTTTTGAGGCTCCAAGAAAGCTGGGGTTGAGCCCAGGGATGGGAACCTGGGACTGGGAATGGGGACATATGAATGCCCCCTCCCTGGAAGCATTCAGAGCCAGGCTGGATGAGGCTGTGAGCAACCTGGTCTAGATGGAGGTGTTCCTGCCTATAACAGGGGTGAGGAACTAAATGATCTTAAATGTCTCTTCCAACCCAAACCATTCTATGATTCTTTGACACGGGACCAGGGATGGGGACATGGGAACAAGGGTGGCGATGTGGGATCAGTGGTGGGGATGTGGGACCAGGGATGGCAACATGGGACCAGAGATGGAGACCTGGGAACAAGGATGGGGATATGGGACCAGGGGTGGAGAATGGGATCAGGGATGGCAATATAGGACCAGGGATGGGGATGTGGGAACAAGGATGGTTGTGGGAACAAGGATGGGAATATGGGACCAGGGATGGAACCATTAGACCGAAGGTGGGACCAGGGATGGGGATGTGGGATCCGTGATGGCGTTGTGGGATCAGGGATGGAGATGTGGGACCAAGCAGGGCTGTGGGGCACTGAACAGAGACAGGGTCCTCAGGGCCGGAGAGCAGTGTGAGCACCCACAGGTGCTGGGGATGCTGTCTGTCCATCCTTCCCTACCCAGCTCACAGGTCTGTGTCCCAGCCCCATGTCACCATCACGTGCCAGCAGCACTGGGGACACCGTGGGCTGTCCCACGCCACTGCCGAGCCGCCGCTCTGCCTCCATTCACCTCCCTCCTCCCAGCCTTGGACTGAATGCCCAGACGCAGCCGTCTGTCTGGTGGAAAATATTTCTTCCTGCCGGACTGCTGTGAATGCTCCGCATCATAATTACAAGCTGGTGAGTTGTAGGTGCTCGAATTAGAGCTGGCGTTGGCAGCCCGGCGTGTGGGTCTCTGCTTTGTCTCATGTGGCTTTAGCTAATAAAATCAGACTGGCAGCGCTGGCGAGCGGCGTGCCGCATCCCAAAGCTGCGTCGGGTCACAAACTCTCTGCTTTACCCTCTGCAATGCTCCTGCCCTCATCCTATGGGGGTCTGCAGGAGGCTTCAGCCCTTCGGCTCTGAGCGATGGGGAAGGGATGCGCTGAGTGGGCGCTGCACACCCGGCTCAGCTCTGCTGTGTCCCCATCCCCATCCTTTGTCCCCGAGGTCCCCACGAGGTCCCAAAGGGATCGAGGTGAGTGAGCATCACTCACAACACCACCCGGTGGTCCCATCCTTCTGGAGGAGCAATTTGAGGACTTTTCTTTAATTGCTCTATGGCTGAGTGACTTTTAATTCCCCTCTCATCAAACGTAATCCCATTTGCCCCTTCCTGCTTCCCTTCTTTCCCTTTCTTTCTTTTTTTTTTTTTTTCTTTCCTTCTCCCTCCTGGAAATTAAATTAACATTCCATCTAATTACCCAGCCACTTCTCTAATTGCCTAGGGGGGCTGTGGTTGTTGTGCTCATTTAATTAATTGAGACCTGCAGTGTTTAACGAAGAGGAGGATTTATTGGCTGTGGAGTGGGTATGGAGGGCAAGCGTCGTGCATCTTGATAGCAGCCCAGGGGGCTCAGACAGCCTGGTTCAGCATGCATTTTATTTTTCACTTCTTTTCTTTTTAATTAATTTCTCTTTTCCCTCTGTGTGCGTTGTGCACTTGCTGGCCTCATCCTTTTCCAATGGACAAATGGGTTTTCCAGCACAGTCAATCACCTCAGGGATGCAGCAGAACCCAGTGTTGTGTTCCGATCTCGCAGTCTGGGGGCTGCTTCAAACCCCACTGCTGCTCCCCATGTCCTGACTGGGATGTGGCTCATCTCAGCTCACACTTGGGTTATTGCTCCCTTGGAATGCTTGAGGTCCTTTGCATCCCTTTGGGCAAAGCGTGCAGTGCAAAGCTCTGCTCCGAGCTGCCATTTTCATGTGTCACCTAAAAAAAACAACCCAATCAAGCGGGCGAATTGGTTTGGGTGATTTATTTGCAGAATTGCTGCAGTCCTCAGCCTGAGCTCCCCAAATTCCCCGCAGTGCTTTGCCATGAGCCCAGCGATGCTGCATCCATGGGAAATTGGGGTCTGGCAGCACTTCCTTGCTGCAGCGCTCAGCAAAACATGGGTTCTTTACCCCAGTGCAAAGCAACAGCTGGGTGGTTTGATTCCTCTGCAAGGAGAGGAGGAACCAGCAGCACTACCAGCACTTCTGAGAGCTGGGTTCCTCCTCTATGGGTTTGTCTGGGCCATGGGGCAGTGCTGTCCGAGCGGCATATGGGCTGCTGCAGGGTAGGAACAGGACCCAAAGGACCCATGGGGAGGGTTGGGCTCTGGGCTGTTCTGTGCCATGTTTCCCCTGGGGCTGCTCTTCCCGAAGGTTACGGTGTGTTTTATGGTATTGAGGGCACTCACTGTATCTCCTACCCTCCTCACACTGGTTTCAAGACATTATCCCAATGGTTCCACCAATGCCAATCCCATTTCAGACCAAACTCTGCTTCGAGGCAGCAGCTCCAAACCTGTAGAATCATACAGTGTTTTAGGTTGGAGAAGACCTCAAAGATCATCCAGTTCCAGTGGGCAGGGTTGAACAAACCCCATGGTTGAAATGGGGCTGAGTTGGGCAGCAGCATCATGCAGGGCCATCTCATTGGGATGCTGTGCATGCCCATGATCAGAGCATCACTCCTCAAGCACCATCCATCCTTGGTTCCCAGCCGGACACCCCAAGGAACAAATCCCCCAAGGAACAAATCTCCCTTCCCTGGGAGAAAAGAAGGGCAGATTTGAATGCGGGGCTGAAAAGCAGTTTATAATGCACCAGGCAAGATCTGCTCTGTGACCTTCATGCCCAAGTAGGTGTGAAGGAGCCCTCTGGAGACGGCTGTGCTGCAGGCAGGGTGTCCTATGGACACAGCTCTGGGGACCCCATCCATCACAGCTCCATCTGGCAACGATCCGACCCCGCAAAGGGGATGGATGGGGAGGAAGGCAGAGCCTTCCCACTGCACAGCGTGCGCTCAGAGCTCGGCCCGCGGGAGGAAAAGGGGCTCATAAAAATATGATTAGATTTATTCTGCCTCATTTCAACCCAGAGCTTGCTCGTAATTCACCGTTACCGACAGGGGTTCGCCAGGCAGGGACCCCACTGATCGACGCTGCGCCGACTGCTTTCCACGAGGAATTTCTTGGAGGGTTCCCAACTTTGTGTCAGACCCTTCTGGGCCGTGTTTTGGGGTCGGCTTCAGATGTGTGACTGAGTCGGGAGGGGCTGCAGGAGCTGCAGGCCTGTCCTGGATGGCCCACGTGGATCTGAGAAAGCTGCCTTCTGGCTGCATTTTTCCATTAACAAAATAATTATCGTTACTTTTCTTTTTTTTTAATTCAATTTTAAAGGAAAATTGTTTTTCAAGTTGTATGCCAAACAACGAGCAGAGGTAATGCAAAGTGTCCCTCTCATCCCCCTCCAAGACCCGTCCCCAAGCACTGACCCTTCCCATTGACCCAAGCCATTCCCTTCCATTGGACGCAACGGAGCCAGAGCAAACCCTCAGCTCAGCTCTGCTTCAGCCTCCACTGCAAAAAATTTAGAGCCTGTTTTATGGCAGGCAGGTCTGGCCTGAGTTCCTCTTGCCTCCCCGGAGACTTCATGAGAAAGTCATTCTTTGGCTGATTTTGTTAACACTTTGTGTAAGAGTTGCCATGGCTCTCGCCCGGCGCACCTCCCCAGGACAGGAGTCTGGGAGCAGGGCTGCTGCCAGCGATGGGTGGGGACGTGGGGACACAGACACCCCATGGCCATGGGCGAGAGCTCACCAGGGCTCCCCCTCCATCCCACTCTTGCTCCAGCGCCGCGATGTGTTACGCCATTGCTGGAGCCATTGCTGGAGCCATTCCATGTGTTGCCATGTGGTTTTTTCCCCCCCATGTCTTATCCCATCCCTAACGCACCAAAGTTTCACACTTTCCCATGTCCCAGTAGGGATCCCTGAGTGCTGCCCTGCACTGTGGACAGAGGGACAAGGGGACCCTGAGCTGGGCTTGCTGCCAACAGAGACATCTGCCGTGGGCAGAGCGATGGTCCCCAGCGCCCATCCGTCTCACTGCTGTGCACAGGGCACAGCGCAGGGGCACTGCTCAGCACCTCCGTGAGTCCCTTTGCAGACTAAACAGCCGTTTCTGATGAAAAACATCCCCTAAAAAGCCAACGAGCGAAACCACGGCCTCCCTTAATGATATTTGCTTTGTGGTTTGCGTTTGGAATATCTTCCCCATAAATGAAGAGCAAAACCCTCTCTCGGATGGAAGTGCTTTTGATTTTCTCCCTTCCCAAGGCTCGTTGGGGACGTTGGCTGCACCACGGTTTGTCGCCATGGATTCTCCCCCTCTTGGGACCCCGTGGGATCATTGACTGGAGGATGAAGGGATTTCTCCATATGATGAGCTGCAGCCACTGTGCTCCCTCCGTGGACCGTTCCAACTCCTTCCAACGCGGTTGTATTTTATCCGTGGAGCTCTGTAAGGATTTTGTTCCGTCATCCTGGAATTTTTATGACTCCTTTGTGTGTATATAATGCGATTGCCCTGGAACAGAGAGAAATTAATCATTGTTCCTTTGTTAGCTTTCAGGAATTTTTAATGCCTATGTTTTTGTTCATCTGTCATGTCCGAATGTGGGGTCCGTGGGCTATTTGACATTGAAAATGACTTAATTGCTTAGGTTTTCCCCCTCCGTGTTTACGGACACTTGTTCATGGTGGATTTGGAGCGTGACATTCCGTACCACGTACTTTCTGTCTGCTGCCAATTTTTCACCCCATTCCAGTGGTCCTCTCCAGGAATCCAATGGGTAAGGCTGTGAGCAGGAGCCCGGGGCAGTGCTAACCTCAGGTGGGAAACCAGAGCTTTTTGGGGTGATGTAGAGATGGAAAGATGTCCAAGACTTGGTTGCAGCTGGGTCTGCAGCTGATGGCCTTGGGTTTGCACTGGGTTCTGTTGCGTGGTGTCATCCCTATTTAAGGAATTGTTGGTTGAGATCCCATGGGAAGCTGGCCTTAGGGACAGAGGAATGGAACGGAGCTGGATGGACGCCTTTAAGGACGCCTCACTGAGAGCATAAGAGCTCTCCAAAAAGTGGGTGTCCCATCCTTGGAGGTGCCCAAGGCCACGGATGGACCCTGAGCAGCCTGAGCTCGTGTGGAGCAGCCAGCCCACGGCAGGGGGTTGGGACTGGGTGGGCTTTGAAGTTTTTTCCAACCCAACCACGCCACGATTCTATGATTCTATTTCCTCAACAGCTTCTCACACTGGATGGATGGGCTGGGCTGCACCAAGGGGAGGCGTTTGGAAGCGCAACAGCTGAATGTGCCTCTCCAGAGGCCACGCACAGCCAGGGCGCATCCCCACACTGCTCATTCCTGGGCTTACCACCACTCCTACCACCCGTGCAAGCACCTCCACGGGGCCAGCATGCCCATCAGACCCCACCGTGCAGCATTACCCACCAGAGCCCACCATGCTGCTTCTCCAGACTGCTTGTGCAGCTGCGAGCAGGAATTCCCAGAGGAGCAGAAGAACTCTCCAGGCTCTGCTGTTATCCTACAAGGCATCAGCGTGGGGCCGGATAAACCCACGCGGATCAAGGGCAGCTTGGCTGGTCAATGGGAGGCAGCCAAGGCAAACAACCGTGGCTCCCAGACCTCAATGGGAGCCCCTCGCTTGCTTGCTGCACTTCGTTTGCTCTTTTGCATTTAGGAGAAGGGGTGAGGTGTGGAGCCGGGCACGATGACATTTGGGCTCTCAAGCGAACCCCCCAAGGTTAATGGAAACTGCATATCACTCAGCACACCGCACACGTCATTAGGAAAATGTTAGTTAAAAGGAAAGATGCAAATGGTCCCAGGCTGTGCTTCCTGATCACTCCGCAATGCCTCTGTGACATCATGTGCTTTTGTTACGGCTCCCCAACGCCTTCGATGCTTTTTCGGGCACGTTCCCTCCCGCTCCATCAGGGCTGGTTCACATTAGGCTGTTTGCTCAGCAGCTACTGGGGTTTTGGCAGGACTGCTGCTGCCTTCTGCTTGCAGAGCACGAAGGGACCGTGGGATGCTGCTGGACGTGTCAAAGTGGAGCATCGTTATGTCAGGGGGCAAAGCAGCACTTGGGGCCAAACCCATCGGGCTCCTTTTTGGCAGCAGGCGGAGTTTCTGGGGCCGGGGGTCCCATCACCATCATGGGAAATGGGGACCACAGTGACCATGGGCTCTGCAGACCCCTTTGGAGAGGTCAACCCTGGCAAAACATGGTGTGAGTTAAAGAAAACAGTCCCAGTGTATTCATATTTGCAAAAACAAACAGAAGGGAGGCAGGAGAAGGAAGCAGCATACCATAGAGGAGCGCTGAGTTTCTACACCTCCTATCCCTCCATTTCCAATGGCCATTTCCTCCTGAGCACCCCACACCAAGAGCAGCCCCTTTGGTGGTGCCCAGCATGGTTAGCTTTCAAAGGGCACCTGTGTTCCTTCCCAACCGGATTTGTCTCTTCTTTGGTCTCTTCAGCATCTGCAGAGCTCACACTGCAACGCAACACTGCAGTATCCAGCAGGCAGTGCTCAGTTTGGATGGGTGAGGGCGGAAAGGAGCGATGGAGGTGCTGCTCCACGTGCAGCTGGGTGCTTGGGGATTCTCACCGCTGCTTCTCAGCATTCCTCCATGTATTTCAGACAGATCCTGAGCCCAGCAAGTTAGTCAGAGTGTCGGTGCCGTGTTCCTTCCTGCTAAGAGGAGGATGCCAGGCACGTGCCCTGCTTACCCCCAACACAGAGCAGCACAGGGGTCAGGCATCCTTCACCCCCAACCCCTGATAATGCTGCACTGGAACCAGGCTGAGCTGGAATCTGGGGAACAGCAGAGGGTAAACCTCCAGGTGCAAAGGGTGACACTTAGCTTGGCTTTAATCTGTCCCTAAAAGCAAGCGTCCTGCTGGCTGCCAACTCACCTAACCGCCAAGCCAATTAGCTTCGCTTTCTTTACCTCCTGCTGCTTTCCCCTCAGCGATCCCAGCAAACAGGATTTCAGTTTCACCCCCCTCCCCCCCACTCCGTGCTCTGAACGCCGGGTCTCTGTTTGTTTGTTTGCTCAGGGAAATGCAGGTGGCTGCCAGGATCCCCCCAGCCCTCAGCCAGGTGCCTCAGGTGGGCACACAGCCTGATCCCAGCCTGCCCCAGCCTGCGCCCTCCGTGTTGCACAACGGCCAACCCAGCGCTCAGATCGCATTTCTTCCAAAAGCAAACATTTTGGGGGGGCTGGAGGACTGGACAATGGGGGGAAAAAGAAGTCATTAAGCCGCTCAGGCTCTGCTGCGGTGCCTGTTTGCACATCTTGCTGCTTTCCCACATTGGGGGAGGGGGGGGGGGGTTCTCTGGTGCTGCAGGCTGTGAAGAGGGGCTGCCATGAGAGCGCAGCAAAGCGGGGGCTGCTGGTGAGGCTGTTAATTCTGGAGCGTAATGATGGCAGGGCAGAGAGCAGCAGGAGCAGCTGTTTGTCACCAAACCTGAAAAAAACGTCGCTTTTTGCTTCTTTCTTTTGGCTAAATTGGCTTTCTGTGGTCACAGGGGAGCAGCAGGGATGCTTCCACCCGTCCTGCAGTGCTGCAGTGAGCGCATGGGCATGGATTTGGCTGGAGAAGTGCTTGTCCCATTAGGAGACAGCTGAGATAAAGGGAGGGGACGTCCTTGGCTCTTCTGGAGCATCCCAAGGTCACCCCGTGTCCCATCAGCTGCCAGGGCCCAGTGCCCCCTCTGGCCTTGGGACTGCTGCACTTTGAGCCTCTGTTTGCCTAAAACTCGATGTGTTTCTGGTAAGATTTCAATTTCTTGACATCTCTCTTTGTCTGGCTGACCTGGATTTCTTTATGATTAGAAATAACTTCTCCCCAATCGCCATATTAGAGCATCGCTGCAGCCCGGTCAGAGGCTGTCACACTGCTCCTCGTGCCCCTCGTCCTCCGTGGGGGATGGAGGACCCCCATCTCTCCCAACTATTTCTCATTCCCTTTGGCAAACGGAGAAGCGGTAAAAGAAAAGAAATTACGGATTAGATCAAACGATGCGCGAGGTGCGGAGCGGCACCGGGAGCGGCACCGGGCGGCGGGAGCGGCCCCGGAGCTCGGCCCGGAGCTCAGCCCGGGACCGGGGGGAGGGAGGCGGGACCGGGCGGGGCTCGGGAGCCGACCCGCTCCAAACCCGCCCCCCGCCGCGGGGAGGAGGCGGTGGCCGAGCCCCCCCCCCGCTCCGTGCTGAGCCGAGCCGTGCCGCAGCCGTGTCACAGCCGAACCGAGCCGTGCCGGGCTCAGCACCAGCGAACCGAACCGAACCGCACCGCTTCTCGTCGATGGCGGCTCCCGGTCCCACGCGTGTCCCCTTCCAAGCACGGAGCCGCCGCTGAGCGCTGCGCACCGGCCCGGCCTGCAGGTAAGAAACCCCCCCGTGGAACCCGGAGCACCTGCACGGATCCCGCGCGGATCCTTCCCGCACTCCCGGGGATCGCTCCCAGCCCGGTCCCGGCTCTGCCGCCGTCCCCTCGCACCCCCGGAGCCCAACAAGCTGAGCCCAACAAGCGGAGCCGCCCCACGAAGCGGTGCTTCCAGAACCGGGCTGCCCCCCGCTGCCCCCCGCCCGTCCGGTGCCGTTGGGGCTGCCGGAGGAGTTTGCTTCATACTTGGAGAGCGTCCCGCAGCGCAGAAAGGCAAACACGGCTCGTCGTGCGGCGCTTTCGGGTTAGGGGAGAAAACGCGTCCTGTCTAAATATTAGCTTAAGAAACGGAAAGGATCCGCCGCACCGTCACCTCCGACCGGCTCTGCCCTCCTCGGGTCCCTCCGATCCTCGGCATCCGGAGCTCCGCGGGGATCGGAGGCCAACGGCGGCGCGGCGTCGAGGGAGGGAATTTCCCACTCTCCGTACGAAGGCTTTAACAAAACAACGTAGACCTCAGATGTCTTTATTGCACATATATGGTAGCTCGTGGCCGGCACTGATTTAAATCCGATCGCTGCTCGGGGAACCGACCCGCAGTTCAGCGCCGGGGCGTTGCGGCGGTCGGGGCGGTCGGGGGCTCGGAGTGAGTCCCGGCCCTGCGTTGAAGTCCCGGTTCTGTCAGCGGGATCACCTGTGGATCCCGAATCCCCGATCCCGCGTTGCTGTGCGCCGCCGAGTCGAACAGCAGAAGCGCGGAGACGCGGAGTGATGCGGTGCGGAGGAATCAGGTGGGGACGGGAGGGCCCTGAAGGGACGCTTTCAGAGGTTTTAAGCACTCGTTTGCCCGTTGATTTTTAAAGCACTCGTTTTCCCGTTGATTTTTAAAGCTTCTGGCTTTATCTGGGGCCCAGGTGTGCCCCAAAGCAGCACCAAATCCAGGTGACAAAGCAGAGCTGGTGATGCCACACTGAGATGTGGCACTGCTGTGGTGTAAGCATCCTTAGGGACATCACCAGGCACCTGCCTGCTGCACAGGGAGGGCTGCCAGCTGTCCCATGTGTCCACCGGAGCACTGCTGGGGGAAACCAACCCTTTTTGTTTCATTTATATGTCTTACGGTGTTTGGTTTGTTTGTTGTTAACAGCACCGGATCAGAGGCACTTGCAGCAGTGGGCTGCTCTCATGTTGTTTGGCTGCAAATTTTGGGTGGGTGAGAGCACCCAGCACCTTGCAGCACCCTCAGCTGGATGCAGGAGCTGGCCCAGGTTATTGGGACACAGGCAGGGACATGCAGGCACTGGAACTGGGGGTCCCTGGGTTGGGAGCACCCCTGGGTTCCAGGGGGAGGGCTCGGTGGGTGCAGAGCAGGGCTGGTGGTGGTTGCACTGGGTGCCCTCCCATGGTGCAGCTGTGAATCACAGCTCGGTGCTCAGCAGCTCCCTGCTCTCCCTATGGGATCCCCTGGCAGAGCTGCTGGGCCAACCTCACCTCTCTGGGGTGTGCTTTGTGGGTCGGCTTCTACCTACAAGGGAATGAATGCAGGGGATGGTCTGAGATGTGCAATACCTCTCCTGTGGTCCCAAGCCTGGCCCATGCAGCAGTGTAATCAGAGCAGTGTCACCTTGGCTGTCCCCATGCCTGACGTGGTGGCATTAGGCACACGTCTTTCTGAACAGGGAGGCCCATCCTGTGGCAATCCCACGCAGGGCTGTGTTTGGGGCTGCCTGGTGATGGCAGCATCCTCCCCTGGAGGAGCATCCTGTGGTACCCAGTGGGGCTGGGAGGTGGCTGTCGGGGGATGCTGCAGGGTGGATGGATGGCCCAGGCACGTGGCTCAGGGCTGCTGTGTTTCACTGCTGTGTTTTTTCCCCTGGTGCCGCAGGCACTTTCCATGCTGCTCCAAGCTAAGGTACATGTGCACAGCCCTGCTGCCAGGAGCCGAGCTCTCACTAAGCGCAGGGACAGCTCTGTTGGGGGTTCAGGATCAGGAGCTGCATACTCTCTGCCATGCCCTTGGCATCCCCAAAAGATGCTGCAGGGATGCAGCTCTGGGGCCGGCTGATGTCCTTATCTGGGCGAGCATTCTGCTCCAGCCCCATCCTTTGCAGATCAGACCAAAGGAATCCCCCCCCAGCGCGTCTCTTCCAGTGATTCGGCCCATTTGGAGAAGTCTTTCCCCACTGAAGTTGGAAGAAGAGAAAAGAAACACAAGCTGGCTGCTGTTTGTGCCACAGGGATGCTCTCGTGTGAAGGAGCATCCCCAGCATGGGAAGGAGGCAGCCCTTCCGCTGCTGCCCCAGGAAGGGAAATGCCACGAGCAGTTTTGCGCTGTTCACTTCTTTGTCACGAAACCCCAAACGGTCTCACTTTGTAACTCCAAAGAGCTAAATTGAAACAGTCATTTGCCACTGAGTTGTTCTCAAACGATGACAAAAAAGCATTTCCTCCTGCAGCTGTTCAAAGGCCGCGTCGCCAGCCTGTCAGCCCCCCGACAAGGAATGCCAGTGCCATCAATGCTGCTTTTCGTGAAGTGTTTTGATTTGGATGGAACCACATCTTTTTCAAAGTTTCCTTTGAACGTTGGCCAGGCTGAGCTTGCAGGGTCTGGGCTGCGGGGACGTGCAGTGCTGAGACCGTAACTGTGAGCTCTCCTGGGCGATGCCCGGCACTGAGTTGCCCTGGAGCAGAGTTTGCCATAATGGGGGCTTTGGAGAGCCCTTGATTTCACCTTGGCTGTTTTTCCGGGCAATGTTGGTTGGGTGAAGAGGTCTGCAAAGTCATCTTGTGGAAAAATGCATCCCTGAAGGAACTGAGCAAATGGCAGTTCTCAAAGCGAGCAAACAGTCCCTGGGATTTGGGGGACGGATTGAGCAAGCAGCTCCACTGCAGGGCTGGGAGCAGCTCTGTGGTCACATCCTGTGGCTGAGAGCTGCTCTTGCCCACCTCCTTCCTCCAGCAGCGGAGCTGCTAAAGCACCGAGTGCTCAGGTTGTGACCAGGCAGCAGCTTCTGTGCAGCTTTTGGTGGTTTCTTTTTGCCGTTAATGATGTTGTTGTTGGCTGTGGCCGGGCAGGGAGCACACAGCGTATTTATTGTGGTGGTTGTTGCTCTCTGATCCTCTCCTCTAAAGAGTTGATGGGCTTAGGGACCACAGGATGGGGCAGAGCCCCCACTCCTATTTGGGGTTGTGGGCCCTGCATCCCTATGACACGGTGGCACTGTGGTTCCCAGGTAGCAGCAGCACGGGGAGGAGCAGCCAGGGGATGCTCCCAGCACAGACATTTCGTAGTTCCCTGAGTTTTTCCCTCTCTGTTGCCTTGCCTGTGGCAGAAGAACAGATGAATGTTGTGTCCATGCATAGGGCAGGGGACCAAAGCAGGTGACATGGGGACAAACCAGTGCACCCACATGCCTTGGGGCAGGCATTCTGCCTGTCCCTCTGGGCTGTCCCCTACAGAACGGCTCGCCTGCGGTTTTACAGGGCAGCTGCTGTCTTCATTAAGTGGTGCAGGCTTATTAAGACTGCATTTTTGAGGCTTAGCAGCTCTATGGAGCCATCTGGGAAGGATGGTGCCAGCAGTGGAGCAGCAGGAGGAGGCAAGAGGCAGCTGTTGCCTGTGCCGAGTGCCACAGCCCTGTGCTCCTATGAGGGCCGTGCCCCCATCAGGTGTCCACCCTCATCCACAGCAGCTTAGAGGGCTGCAAGGAGCCAGCTGGGGAACAAGGAGCTAGCAGCAAGGCAGCACGAGCCCTCCAAGCATCTCACAAGCTTCCTGGGGCAGTGGTGGATGGGGTCCTGCAGGGTGCTGGCTGTGCTGCATCCCTGCTTGAAGCACTTGGGGACATGGGGAAGAGGTAGGTATGGGGTGCAGCCCATGACATTGGGGTTGGGCTCATTGGTGTGAGGCAGCTGGGTGGCTGTGGGGAGGGATGCTGGTGGGGAAGGACTAATGGCCGCTGTTTGCCTCGTCCTGCCCAGGCCACACTTCTGCCATATCTGATCCCAAGTGGGTCTGGGCAGCACAGATCTGAGTGCCACCACCCTGGGACCACTAGTGGTGAGGCTTTGAGGGCAAAGCTCTGCACTTATGGAAGCTGCTCAGCTCCTCCATACCCCTATGGAAAGCCCTGAGCCCAGCAGGCAGTTTGCCCATGGGGACAGGAGCACAGTGCTGTCACGATGGTGTCCGTGCACAAAGGACCAGGCACTCCTGACCCACTGTGCTTCACACTTCTGCCCTGATTTTCCCCATTGTCTGCAGCCCTCCTCGTCTCCCAGCTTTGAACCTTCTCTGAACCTTTTGGGGCTGCTGAAATGGAGCTGGAGGGGAACGCGTCCCATTGGGCAGGAAGGACTCAGAACTTTTAGAGTGTCTGAAGGAAGGCAACAAGATGGCAAAGGGTTCAGAGAGCATGAGGAGTGGCTGAGATCCCTCAGTTTGTTTGGCTTAGAGAAGAGGAAACAGGGAATACTCATGGTGGCCTACAGCCTCTTCATGGCAACCCTATAGCTCCCTTATGGCCTACAGGTTCCTCACGGCAGCCTGCAGCTCCCAATGGTGGCCTTACATCTCCTTCCTGATGGCCACACAGGTTCCTTTTGGCCTCCAGCTTCTCACAGCAGCCCTACAGCTCCTCACGGCAGCTCTACAACTCCATCATGGTGCCCCTACAGCTCCATCCTGGTAGCCCTACAGCTCCTTGTGCTGGCCCTTCAGATCTCTTACACCCTACAGCTCCTCATGGCCGCTCTACAGCTCCATCATGGTGGCCCTACAGATCCCTTATGCCCTACAGCTCCATCGTGGTGACCCTACAGCTCCTTGTGGTGGCCCTACAGATCCCTTATGCCCTCCAGCTCCATCCTGGTGGCCCTCCAGCTCCTCATGGTGGCCTTACAGCTCCTCGTGGTGGCCCTACAGCTCCCTCATGCCCCACAGCTCCTCATGGCAGCCTGCACCTCCTTCACAAGGGGAGCAAAGCTCAGGAAGCACTCAGAAATACAGTGTGAATTTTTGGTGACCATGTGCGGAGGCAGAATGTGGACTTGATGATCCCTTCCAACTCGGGAATTTCTGTGATTCCACAAAATCTCCATTCCCAGCACTCTGCCGTCGCCGTCTCAGGAGGAATTCCTCGTTCGGTCGCTGTGGAGCAGCTCTAAGTGCTTCAATATGTCGGCAGCTGCTGCTGGAGTCGGATGGTAAATGCTAATGTGATATTATCCTGTGCACCGTCCAAAACCCACTGGAAGGGTTTAGTGCAAATTGGATTTGCAAACCTCTATCGGGTCTCCCTGCCCTCAGCAAAGCACTGTAATCCCCGGCGGGCGCCTTGACAAACCAGCTCCTTCTGTGCAAAAACAGCAGATTTTGGGAAAAAGGACAGCCAGACGGAGGGATGCCCCAGTGCTGGGCTGGAGGAGGCATTGCTTGCTTTTAGGAACACATTCCTCAGTGTTCTCCTGTGCCACTGGTCCTGCTGGGTCCCATAGTGACTTCCTCAGAGCAGGAGGAGGTTCTGTGGATACCAGTGGTGTCGAAATTGGCCCAGAGAAAAGCACATCTGGGGCCCGAGCTCAGCCCCGCTGCCAAAATGTAAGCTTTTAACCCTATTTCCCCAGGCACTGGGGTTGTTCAAACAAGCCACAGCAATTAGTTTCCTTCAGCAAACCACCTCTTTCTGGCATCGTGCGGTTATTCAGCATTGGAAGAGTTGGTTCGTCGCTCCAAAAGGGCTGTCGTTCAGAGAAGGTTTTGGCAGGAGTGGGAAATTTGGGGCTGGAGAAGCACCATCTGCCAGCACCCATCAGTGCCTGGGCTGTCATACTTGTGGTTTTTTGGCTCACGTTAGCACTGATTTCCTCTTTGCCTGCGTGTTCCCTGTTGAGGTTGGACATAAAGATTCTGGGGAGAATCCTCTGGTGGTGTTGTTGACAGGAGTGCTTCCATGCTCTGTTTTCTTTTCCTGCCCACCATCAAAGGGCCATTTCCGTGCAGTGCTTTTGCTATCACGTTGTGTTTCACACCCTTGGTTTACTCCCACCTCAAAGGAGTGATTTTGCATTCGCTCTCTGTGCTCCTGCTGATGCTGAGCAATGCAATCACAAAACATTTCCCTGTAGTTTTACCTCTCCGTTCCCACCTCTTAGCACAAAGGGTGGCTTCTGCTGCTGGTTAGACCCATGGAATCAGTGGATAAAGGTCATAAAAAGAACTGCCCCTTGGAGAGGTGGTGGTAGGGACAAGGGAGGCAGCCTCACCACCCTGACCCTCCTGTCTCTCTCCCTGCAGCCCCATGGCACACAGAGCAGTGGAGCACGAAGGGCTGACCCCAGCCCTGTGGGAGGAATGAGGGAAAGTGGAGAGCTCTGCAGCTCCTCGCCTTGGGCTGCTTTTCACTTTGGGAAAGCAGATCCATGTGGAGTGCGGGGCTCTGGTTTTACTTAGAGTGCACGGGGAGAGCTGGGGAGGAGTGAGGGGAGAGGGAGCAGTGGTGACAGCATGGCTCCATTGGGGCACCGAGATGCCCCAAACCCAAGTGTGCTTTGTGCACGGTGCTGCCGTCTGCCACAGGGCTGCTGCACAGAGCAACCCTGAGATATAGCTGGAGTTCGGGACCTCTTCTTTCTTTCTCTCCTCTGCACCCGCTTAATGCTAATTAATTAAGCTCAGATCAGGGCTTGGGGCATGTTTCTTTCTGACGCTCCCCATTTCGGGGCTTTTTGCCGCCCTGGGGCTGTTCTGGCCCTGCAGCACTGGCATCCCCACTGCAGCCCTTCTCAGCACAACGTCCAACCTACAGCACTCAGACACAGCGATGCCGTTTGGGGGCTGCGCTTCCAGAGGGGATTTCCTAACTCAGGGCCATTTGAGGAACATTCTGTCTGAGCACCGCACTGTCCCCATCCTCACCGGTGGTGCTGGGACCCCTGGGAGCTGCTCAATCCATTGGCTTCTCCAGGAGCCTGGAAGAACCACAGCTGCTCCGCCACAGCACGGAGCCGGGATGGAAATTGTTTAATTCCTGCGGGGTGAGTCATGAGGAGCCGGGATTTCAAAGCAGCTTGGCTCCCATGTAAGGCACTAAAATAAACAGTGTGGCAGGTGGAAGCTCTCTCTGATGTCCCGTCAAGGCCTTGATCTTTCCAAGTGTTTCGTGTTGCCAAAAACCTCGGCCACTCCGTGGCCTCATCCATTCTCGCTCCGTGGCCGAGGCCGAGAGCTTGAAAATAATGAATCAATGCCCGGAAGCATGAATCGACTGAAAATTTATGACATACTTACAATATAATGTCTTTTGGGCGCCCTGGCTTCTAGGCTTCAAAGCCCGAGGACGGAACGTTCGCACGTCTCCTCTTCCCCCTCTCTCTGCTATAAAGAAGGATTTAAGGGTAAAAAAATGAAGCTTGGCTTCTCCCCTCGCCTCAGCATTGAGGAGTCTGAAGGACGACGTGAGTGGGCTTAACAGCTGGAAATGGTCGTGGAGGAGAGAACCTGAGAGCGTGAGAAGTGGATGAAGCCCGCACGGTCCCAAACGCAGTGCAGCCCGCGGGCGTTGGTGAGTCCATGGGATGGGAATGCTGTACTCCCATTGAGCAGGGAAAGGCATGAGAAATTCCAGCGCTTGGGAGATGGGGCGAAGAAACCTCCAGCTAGAAGCCAAGCTCCATCGGTTCTACATTTTGCTGAGCAAAAAAAAAAAAGATGCTGATGGAATGGAGGAGCACGCATGGAAGCGAGGGACGGGCTCAATGCTTCGGGCTGAGATGGGAGCTGGGCAGGGAGCTCACCCCAGCGCCGGGCAGAGCCAAGATCATCAGCTGCTTCTTTCCAGGCAAGCAATGAGCCTCGGCTGTGCTGCTGGCCATCATTTTTTGTGAGGTTTCCAGTTCTTCAGGACGTGGAGCCTTCTGGGGAGGATGCAGAGAAGCATGGGCTCAGTTTGGTGCTCGGCTCCTGCAGAGTGGGGCTGCTGGGAAGGGTTTCCTCCTGCAGGATCGAGTTTCCCGCTTGGCAGCAGGCGCAGCGCGGCTGGATCTGTACCACTGCACTGATGGATTATCGGGAGAATTCGGGAGAGCGCAGTGCTTTTGGGCTGTTCTCCAGAAGAAAATCCAAGTGCAGCCTTTGGCCTTTTGTTGAGCCCTGGAGGAGCAGCAGCAGCTTAACCAAGATGGGACCTCATGGCAGGCTGGGAAGAGTGTGGTGTTCCCTGTGCCAGAAGGAGGAGCGTTGTGGTACCCAACTCAGCGGATGCTGAGCCCATGGGTAGCTCAGGGAGGACTGATTTTTGCTGGAGGAGGATGGAGGCTTCAAGGATAGGGATGGGGAAGGGGCAGTGCAGAATGGCAGAGCCATGATGCCCGTAGGAGTAGCTGGGCACCAGCACATGGCAGCGTGGGACAATCCAGCTGCGGCAAAATGTTATCATTGGGGTTGGGTTTAGGATAGGTGGAAACCAGAGGGCACAGTTCAGAGTCAGCCATGGGAGAGTCGTGGCCGTGAGCTGTGTGTGCGTGATTTTCCTTTTCTCCCCCTTTGCATTTCTGCCTTTCCCACAGGTTGGCACATGGGGTCTGGGGCTTAAAGTGAGAGAAACCAAAGGCAGAGCTTGGAATCACACTGGCACAGGTTGCCCAAGGAGGCTGTGGATGCCCCATCCCTGCAGGCATTCGAGGCCAGGCTGGATGTGGTTCTGGGCAGCCTGGGCTGCTGGTTGGCGACCTGCACACAGCAGGGGGTTGGGGCTGGATGAGCATTGTGGTCCTTTGCAACCCAGGCCGTTCTATGATTCTATGATTCTATGAATCATTTTTGTTTCTGATTGTTTTGTACGTTGGAGCCAGAGTTCCATCCAGCCTTTGGAAAGGTCACCAGCGAGCGGGCGGGGGCCACAATTGCTGGCTGCCCAAAGAGGAGCGTTTGTACGGGGTGTGCGAGGCTGAACCCGCCCTGCTGAAATGTTACGGGCTCAGAACGAGCCAGAAGCCCTTCCCTGGGGTTGGCCACGCTGTGTCCTGCCCAGCTCCAACCCTACAGCACCGCATCCAAAGCCTCAATGCCGTCCCCCATTGCTTCGCCACACCTATTTGATGCCCACGAGCGTTTCCAGCATGCATTCCCCTTTCTCTCCTCGTTGCTCTCAGCCTGAAACCCCTCAAACACCGCGATTAACCACGGGGCAAACCCACTCCATGCCTTCCGATGACCCTCCCCAGCGCAGCTCATGGGGCACCATCCACCCTCGCAGCGCTCAGCCCAACGCGGCACCGCGGCGCGCTGTGCGTGTCGCTCCGGCGCTGCCTCCCGGTACCACGGAGGGATTTCATGATCTTACCTCCTTATATGGCCAAACTATTCTTTTTCTATCTTGGCATTGTTTATAGCCCAGTTGAAAATATTTAGGCTCTGGCTGGGTTCTACAATTATCTTGTAACCTACGGGGCGTATAATTACTGCTAGTTAACGCATAATTATCTGCATCCTGTAAAGTAAAGTGTTGCTGGCAATGAGGCAGCACTTGCACAGCTCTCAGGGTTGTTTTCTGCAGTAACGGTAAAAGAGAATCTGTTAAATTCCATTTTAAAATAAACATTTTTTTTCCCCAGTATATTCTATTTGGCAAATATTGCTAAACCGGGCTATGTTTTGTTGTGTTTTTTTTTTTTCTTTCCCTTCTCTCTCTCCCCACCCCCCTCCCCCAAACCCCCCTCCCAACCTCTGACACCCCGTGGAAAATTTGTTTAAAAAGGAGAAATGTTTGGAGTTTGCAAGGAGCTGAGATGAGAAAAAGGGGATGGGAGGTGACTGCGAGTCAGCGCCGCTCTCTGAAGGCTGGCGGTGATGGGGGTTTAATGGCTGCACCCATCAGCTCCCATCAGGTCCAACCTGCTCTGGATGGACAGATCCCAGCGCTGTCAGGTAAGGGCATCCTGGCTGCTCCAGGGTTTTGGGGTGATGTGAGATCTTCAGGTGCTGCAGCTCTGAATTTCAGTCCCCAGCGCTGCTGGGATGGATGGAGCGGGGTGGTTCTTGTGGTTTTGCTGTTTTCTGGGGGGTTTGGGGGTGGCCATGTTGGTGCACTGTTGGGGCAGGGATCTGGGTGGAGGTTGAGCAGCACAACCCCGTTCCCCATTGCAGTCTGGGCTCTGTGCACATCACTGGCGGAGGCAGAGCAGTGGAGCTCAGTGTGGAGTCCCCTCTCTGTGGGTTTCCCCATCTTTCACTCACAGCCACCCACCAGAGTCTCAGCCCCAATGCAAGGGCAAAATGGAGACCCAGCCACCAAGAGGGAGGCTTAAACCCCGCATGCCACCTGCTGCTGGGGCTGCATGGAGCGAGAATATCCCCTCGTCCCCATTGTCACCACTGGGGACAGCCCATCCATGAACCACCTTCGCCTTTCTCCTGCTCAGCCCACGCCCCATGCCTCAGTTTCCCCACTGCAGTCCCATCCGGATCACGGCTGGGGGCAGAGAGGATGGGCCGGATCCCGGCAGGGGGCTGTTGGCCAACCTGAGTCGTGGGGACAGGGGTGGGAGAGGTGGCCCCGGGCAAAGGCGGTGTAATAAGGATATTTGTTTTGCCTGTTTTGCAGAGTTTCAATGTTCTGACTTGCTCTAAGATGAAGGTATGGAAGTTTGCAGCCATTGCATCGATGCTCCTCAGTTCCATGTTATCCATTTTAGTTTGTAGAGACATGTTCAACGGAAGCCGGACATACAGCCCCTTGCCTTCCTCGCTGGCCTCACGGGCATCCTCCTCCTCCTCTTCCTCTTCCTCGCTGCCGGTGGCTCCGCGGAGACCCCCCCGGGCCCTGCCACGCCACAGCTCTCTGCTCTCCCAGTGTAAGCACCCACAGCCCCACAGCACCAACGAGGGCTGCTTTTGTCTCAGCCTCACCCCTCCCTTCCTCCTGCACTGCGGGTCGGGAGCATTTAGCAAAGCACGGGGTTGGGAGCATCCCAGGAAAACCACGCACGGAAAAGGCAGCAAACCTTCACGCTCATCTTCATGCTAAAAGCTGCTTTTTTTTTTTTTTTTCCCCTTTTTTTTTCTCCAAAGGGCCTTTTTTTGTTGTTGTAAATTGCCGTGCTATTTTTAAAAAAGCAAAATGTCAAACAGGAGCTGAGAGCGAAGGGAAGCGGCTCCATCCTGCAGCAACTTCCCCCGGAGCGCCGCTCGCCCCTTTGCCTTCGCAGCTGCTGGAAATCCCAGTCGTGTTTGCTTTTATTCCAAACCAGAGGAACTTCTTGGTTTGAAATTTGGAAATCAATGACAAGCTGTCAAATTATGCTTTCCTCTGTGCTTCCCCCAGTGCTGGGTTGGACGAAGCCTGGGCTCAGTGTTAGGACATGGGGACAAGGATGCTGCCAGCTGCGGTTGGACTCTGTGTGTGTGCAGTGTGCATTGCAGTTCTGGTGAGCAGCCCTTCCACCAAGCAATAGGGAAACATCCCAAATACTACATTTGCTGGAGTTTCTCACCACTCCACGGTGGCTTTTCTGTAGTATGATCTCTTAGGAAATGATTTAGGATCTGGAAAATTTTTTGCACATTGGCAAGCTGGGGCAATGCCACCATGAAATGTTGGTTCCTGTGTGCTGCTTGGTGCCCCCGTGCCCCCACTGCTGTGTGCACCCCACATCATGCTGCCCAATCCCCACCCGCAGCGCTGCTGCCATCGGCCAGCTGGAAACCATGAGCACAGCAGATATTCATTATGCTTTCTTTTCCCCTCCACTTCTAAGCATGCACTTGATGTGCAGGAAGGGTATGGCTTTGGGCAGGGAAGAAAACAGAAAGGAGGAGGAGGGAAGAGGAGGAAGGTCGGGTTATTTGTGGGGTCTTCATTTTTGCACAGTGGGGAACCCATCTTGGGGTCTCAGCCCCATGCATAGAGTCACAGGATGGGTTGGGTTGGACGGAGCCTCAAGGATTATAGAGCCATAGAATGAGCTGATTGGAAGGAGCCTTAAAGTCCATAGAACCGTGGAACGGTTGAGTTGGAGTATTGGGTTGGACCTTAAGGATCATCCAGTTGTACCCCTCTGCTCTGGGTGCTCCTCACCAGCTCAGGCTGCCCAGTGCCCATCCATGGCCTCGGGCACCTCCAGAGATGGGGCACCCACAGCTCTGGGCAGCAGTGCTGGGACCTCACCACCCTCTGCATAAAAGATTTCTTCCTCAAATCTAACCTAAACCATCTCCCCTCTTTTAGTTTAATGCTGTTTCCCCTCATCCTACCACCATCTACCCATGCATGCCGGGGAGGGAGCGGGGGGTCCATCCCCACTCACCCCACACCTTCTGCGATTCTGTGCACCTCTGATTCACGGCCGCCGTTGGCTTTGTGGCGCTGAACGCTGCCCTTTCCGCCCCCTTCTCTTGCAGACAGCAGCCTGCTGGAGAGCTACACGGAAGGGGAGATCCGGCAGCTCATCTCGGCGCTGGTGGAACGCTACAGCCAGGCCATGAACTCGGGTGGCCACGAGCTGCCCCTCTTCCCCAAAACGGGCAACCGCATGAAGCGGGCACGCGCCCGCCACAAACCCTGCGCCCTGAAGGAGCTGGAGGTGAGCGTCAGCGAGTTGGGCCTGGGCTACGAGTCGGATGAGACCGTGTTGTTCCGCTACTGCAGCGGCACCTGCGACGCAGCCGTCAGGAACTACGACCTCTCGCTGAAGAGCGTGCGCAGCCGGAAGAAGATCAGGAAGGAGAAGGTGCGCGCGCGGCCCTGCTGCAGGCCGCTCTCCTATGATGATGATGTCTCCTTCTTGGATGCCTACAACCGTTACTACACCGTCAACGAGCTGTCGGCCAAAGAGTGCGGCTGTGTGTGAAGGGCCGGGTTGGGGGGTGGCCCAATGGGGGCGAAGGCTACGCTGGGGATGGGGATGGACCCCGCGCCGCTGCCCGCCCCGTGGACTTCCCGTGTCCAGTTGGAGGAGGAGAGACGACCTGTGGACCCACCGTGTCCATTGGGAAGAGGAAAGATGCCCCATGGACCTTCCGTGTCCATTGGGAGGAGGAGAAATGCCCCACAGACCCCCCATGTCCACTGGGACCCTCCACGTCTGTGGGGGAGAAAGAGAGATGCCCCACAGACCATCCATGTCCATTGGGAGGAGGAGAGATTCCCCATGGACCCTCCATGTCCGGTGGGAGGAGGAGTGATTCTCCATGGACCCCGCATGTCCACTGGGACCCTCTTTGTCCATGGAGGAGAAGATGAGATGCCCCGTGGACCCTCCATGTCCGTGGGGGAGAAGGAGAGATGCCCCATGGACCCCCACATATCCAGTGGGAGGAAGAAAGACTGCGACACTCGTATGGCCCCGAGCGCTGCTCCCTGCCCACATGTGTGCACTGTGACCGTGGGGCTGCACAGGAAGGTGTAAGTGTGAGTGTTGTCCCACGGCGTGGGTTCCCATCAGTCGACCCTCCGGTTGGCTGTGTGACACAGGCGCTGGGCTCAGGGTGTGACACACACACTCAGGGTGTGCTGCACGTGGCGTGTTGTGCACAGATGTTGTCCGCGTCGTTGTGCACTGGGCTGAGCACCGGGTGTTGTCACACAGATGTGTCACCTGATGAGGGGTTGTGAGCTGCACGTAGAGGTGACAGGGATGTGTGTGCAGGGTCTAACGTGTGCAGTGTGTCCGTGGGGTGCCTGGTGTTGTGGGCGTAGGGGTTGTTGGATGGCTATAGGTGCCCCAAGTGGGGCTGACATCCCTGGTTTTCACTGTGTCTGTGCTGGGGTCCCCGTGCTGTGCCCCAAAGCCCCACGTTGGGTGCAGAGCTGCATGCACACCGTGGAAAAGCTCCATCTCCGTTCCCCACACCCCATCCCCTTGCTCCCTGCAGCTGCTGCTTTGTAGGATAATCTGCAGTAACTGGATTAAGCCCATGGCCCCTCCGCCTGCAGCCGGGCTGGAGACGTGCCACTGCCATGGAGGTGACACAGAGCCACGCGGCCACCAGCACGGCTGGGCTGCAGCAGGTGAGGATCCCCCAGAGCCGGCCCAGCTCTGTCCTAAGGGTGTGTGGGATTCCCAATGGGGCAGCACAGCTCGGAGCGCATGCAGGACAGGGCTCAGGCCTGGGCATTGGCTCCGCTTCGCATTTACAGCAGTGTCACTCTTGTTTACTCTGCGGAGAAATAAATGAGACCGCAGACTTTTGCATTCTCCGGGCAGGCTAAATTTGTTGCCTGGGATTGATGGGTTTTCTCCCCTTGGCCCTCTTCCCAGAAAAAGCAAATCATAAACAGAAGGAGAATATTGGTGTCGTGTCCTGGGCATGGAGGGAGAACGCTCTGATGGCAGCGCTCCGCTGGGGGACCTCTGTGCCATACTGGGACCATGGCCACTGGGGACATGGGCAGGATTTTGGGGTGGTGGTGACAAAGGTGATCCCCAAAAGAAGCAGAAGCAGCTGCAGGACGATCTGTGCTTGTGACCCACGCTGTGCCCACAGCTTGCTTCCTCCCTCAAATAAAGCAACACAACGCACCCAAATCTAATAATAATAACTGCGCTCTGAAGGGCTTGGGTGCGTTCCAGTTCTCACTACTATAAAACTAAAATTAGTTGTGTTGCAGAAGCCTCCAGTTAAACAAGCGAAAAACAACAACAAAAACAACAAACAAGCAACCAAAACCCAAGCACAGGAAGGTGCTCAGAGCAGTGCAGCAGGGTTAGCACCAAGCTCCCTGTGTCACCGGGAGCGTGGAGGTGATGCTGAGGTTTTGCAGCTGTTGTGTTGCTCCTGGTGCCGGGTTTTGGAGACGTGTTGGAGATACCCATTGGTTTCGGGGCTTGCAGGGCTGAGGTCAGCAGCAGCTTTGCACCCTCGTGCTGCTGAACCCACCCTGCTGCACTTTGGAACCCCAAAAGCACCCCAAAGCACTGGGAAACCCCCAGCGCGAGGCGTGTTGCAAAGCAATGCAGATAGCTGCAACGCCTCTTCCTTTTTTTCCCCCCCTTTTCCTTTTTCACCCCACGCAGAGGTGCGGGGGAAGTGGCTGACGTTGGCGGCGTGTGATGGTTCGGGGAGTGCATCTGGGCTGCAGCTGCACTGTGCAGCCACACAACACCCGGGGGACGAGCAGGGCCGACGCGGCCATCACCCAACCGTGGCTTTTGCTTGCGTGTCGCTTCCGTGCGTGTCACTCAGGGTTGTCCTCTTGGGGCCACGTGCGTCCTCCTGTTCCGGGAGCATCGCCCTGTCCCGCACCGTCTGCACAAGGAAATGTGGTTCCAATAGAATCGCCGCTCTTTCCCTTAATGCTTTCCATTTCTACAGCCCTCTCTGCTGTAATAGGAGCTGGAGCTGTCTGGAAGAATGTCTACAATGCAGAAAAGGCAAAAGGATGGAAAATTCCCCGCTCAAAGCTACGGCGCAATCTCATCTGGCTCTCTTCCTCATCACCCCATGCGTTACTGATTGCTAATAACGGTGTGCAACATCTGCCGGGTGGTGTTTTGGGGGATTTTGGGGGGCATCTTCCACCCTGCAGCTTGCCCATCACCCAAGGCAGGAGACGAGGGCTGGGAACGACGGCGAGATGTTTAGAACGATTCCAGTGGTTGTGACAGCGCAAAATATGAGTGTTATGTTATCCCGACTCTCTGATAATGAGTTATGGGACGTTTCATTGTGTTTTACTATACACATCCCCATATGGCCCTGCAGTGTTTGGGTAACTCCGGCTCTGGCTCTGGTTCGGCTCCGCCTGTCACTTGCATCAGTCGGGATCCCATTCGCCAACATGGGTGCACTCCCGATTTGGTATCGGTGAGGGGGAACGGGCCTAACATCATTGTTTCCACTCGGTGAAAGCACTGGCAAACATTGCGTCCTTTATTTAAACAGGTCCAGAAATGTGCTGGGAAGAAATAATTTCTCCCAGTTTATCGAGACAAATGGTTTCACGGCGGTACTCGAGACCTCAGCCACCATCTCTTTGTAAATAGGGCTACCCACGTGGTTTTGTTCTTGGTTAAACAAGGCAGAACCTCCGAGGTGAGACCCGAGAGGAAGAAAAGAAGGGAAAAAAAGGGGGAAAAAAAGGAGAGATTTGGCAGCCATGGGCAGGAGAAGGGTGAGCGCGGGAGGAGGCAGCCCCATCCCCACATCCCCACGTCCCCAACATCCCCACATCCCCAACATCCCCACGTCCCCACGTCCCCACGTCTTTACTCAACACCTTTGGTGCAACCCCATTTCCCTTCTGGTATTGTCGGCTCTGTCCGACCATCTGCAGAAGTTGATGCAATGCATCTATATTTTAGATACTCCCTATTTATTCGAAGTAACTTATGTTATTTATTTAGATACCATAGTGTGCCATCTGTGTAACGCGTTCTTTCTCTTTCTCTCTCTCTTTTTTTTTAAGATTTTATTTATTGATCCAAATGGTGCCAAGTGCAGTTTACATTTATTACATTTTTACCATTTATTCTATACACCAAAGAGGGGGGGGGGGGGGGAAAGCAATATGATATTATTTTTTTTAAACAAACGTAAACTCGGGTGTGATGCTGTTACATACTCACGATAAAGTGAAAATAAAAGGAGAACTATATTGATTTCTTTGTGATTGTGTCGATTTCCCTGTGGTTTTCATCTCAGTGCTGCCTCTGAGCGAGTCACTGCGGGGTGGCATTACGTCCCCAGTGTGGGGTGGGGATGAGCATGGGAAATGTGGGTTTTCTCTTGGAAGAGCAGAGAGGGTCCACGCGGCGCTCTGCAGGCTAAGAGCGGATGGAGCTTGACTTTGTTTTCCCATTTCCTGCAGAAACCTCCATGCACGTCCGCCAGCAGCCCCTGTTTGTGTCATTCCATCGTCACAAACATATATTGATGCGAAATCACTGATTTAAAACATTACCAGGGCTGGGTTGTTGCCCGTATGAGTCTGTACTGGTTTGGCCACAGAAATAATTGTCTTTATCCCCTCGGTGTGAAGGCTCTTCCACTTGGGTTGGCTCAAAGCTGAAGCGTCCCGTAGGGATGAACCAATTCTGGCAAAATCACGTCCAAAAAAAAAAAAGAAAAAATGCTTTTAAAGGAAAGAAGGGGAGAAAGAGAACGGGAGGTTTTGATAAGGTCAGCCAGAAACGTGTTTCATTTGCTCATCCGGAAGCAGCGCTGAGGTTAAAGAAGTTTTACAGGGAAAACAACTCGCAGTCAGCAGCAGCGTTGGCTGCGCTTCTGTTGCTCCACTGTATGAAGATGATGATGATGGTGGTTGATATTTTGCTTTGGGGGAAATGTTGCAATTCGGAATCCCAGCCAAGTTCAGCCCTCAACCACTCATCCAAGCAGCACTCGTTCGTTCCATCTTTACCACCCCTCGGCCCCAGGTGTCTGCCTCTTTCTGTGGGCAGAAGGGAAAACGCTGCCCAACCCGAAAAGGTTCACAGTGGTTTTTCAGGGATGGAAAAAAAGGTCTGTTTATCTTCCCCCCGTCGTGCCACCCAGAGATCCGACATCTCGTGGCCGACTCAACCACTCGCCCCCGAAGCTCTGCTCTGTAAATATTTTACGAAGCATCTTTTGAGGCTCATAAATCTCCGTCTGCGCCCGCGTGTGCGCAGGGCCGTGGGGGTGTGAATGCTCCAAAAGCTGCCATCTCGCTGCCGGCCGGCCCGTAAAAAATAGAAGAGAAAGGAGAAAGAAAAAAAAAGGAAAAAAGACAAAGTGAAGTTTTAATGATCAAATTGGAGAGGGCTGCTTGGAAACTCTGACTCGTGCAGAAAGAAAATAATGTTTGCAGGCGACAGCGTACAGACAGGTCATGCTCCTGGGCTGGGCTGAAGGGATTTTGAGTGCCAGTTCTTGGGGTTGAGGTGCGTGTTGCTTGCTTGGATGTGGGGGATTTTCAGTGGCTGGTGCCAGCTGTAAAGCCCCGACGTTTGGTATTCATGTTTTTAAGTAGAAAAGGAAACGGCTGAGAAATGGGATGTGTGTCTGCCCATAGGCTCAGGAAAGCTGGAAAGCAGAGTTTGGGGTTGGTTCGGGTTCCTTCATGCACTCAGGACAAACCTGGCAGGGGCTGTCAGGCTCTATCTCCTGTGTTTTCAGGGTTTCGGTTTGTCTCAGCCGTTTCTCTTCCTATCCCCAACTGCAGTGCTGCACTACATGGGGATTTGTGTTTCTCTCACGCTCTGCCTTTCCTCTCCACTCCTGGCAGCCCTACAGAACAGGGGTTCCATGGGTAGGAAGCTCAGCAGGGACATGGGGATATTTTCTAGGATACTGGAAATACTTGGAGTGAGGGGACACTGCACTTTTCCAGGCCATGAAGGGACAGGGATGTCCCAGTGGAGGGACAGAACCCCGCGCCATGCCATGCCAGCTGGCACCAAGGAAGGCTGACCACCTCCTGCCTTAGATGGCAGCTGTCTGCTTAGATCCTGCTCCAAAAACTCGACCTTTTTAAATTATTCTTTCCACGGTTTCCCATCAGGATCAACCTCTCGCTCTCCTTTTGGAGAAGCAAACCTCTCCCCTTTGCTTTTCAGACCATCTCTGCCCAAAAGCATCAGCTGAGAACATTTCAGCCTGGCTCCTATCACCTTTGGGTGAAAGCAGGGGAGGTCTGGGGGGAGCAAGGTGTTTTCACATCACCTCTGTGAGAGACTGAAGGAGCCCCTCACACTGACGTATGGCATTTTCCCAAGTGGGTGCAGATGGGAAAAACCAGCGCCAGGCCCCGCAGCCATCCAGATGTTTCCTTCGATGAAGTTGCCCCTTCCAGAGTTTCCCAACTGTGGTGTCAGCTTTCTCATCCCATAAGGAATTCAGCCTGTGTGTGCCTCTGTGTCACTGAGAAGGGGAAGTTTCGTGCTGGACTTTGTCCTGGCATTGCCATGTCCATGCCAGCCCTTCCTTGGCAGGAAGACACCGCTCACCTGTGATGTCACCCATTCCTTCTCTCTAATCACATCTATCCCGGCTCAGTCAACAGCGTTAACATCTTCCATTTCTCCAGCTGCTCAGGACCTGAAGGGCTTAGAGATGGGAAGAACACCGGCGTGCATCCAGGAGCTAAAGGAAAGGTGTGTGCCTGCAGGCAGGCAAGGCAGGAGCAGAAGGATGGACAAATATTTGGCAATAAAGACGGCTGCTTCAAAATATTTTGCTCTTTGAAGCAGTCAGCAAGCACACGGCCAAGGAAGATGTGGCATGTTTCTCTGTGTGAATTTCTTTGCTAAGATCCAGCAAAGGCCCTTCAAGAAATGAAGCAGCGTTGGTGAGGCCCCATCTAGATGGGTACCATCAGAAGGATGGGAAATAGAGGAGGGATAAAAGTTCAGATTTCAGAGTGAAGGATTTGTTCTTAGGCTTGTGATGGTCGGTATGTTCAACCAATCTGGAAAACAGAAAAAAAAAACAGGCCACAAAGGTTGTGAAAGAACAGACTGAGAACACTAAAGACACGGTCTTGCTGGTGGGTCATCAGCCACAGAATGACTGCGCAAGGAAATGAAGAGGGAATTCTTTGGAAATCTTTACTAAACGGTGCTGATGGAGAAAACAATTGTGTCTCTGTATGCATCGCTGGGCTTGGAGCTGACTTTCCTCGTGGAAACATCCTGGGGCTACAACAGACCTTTGGAAACCTCAGCTCGGGGCTCAGCAGCAGTCAGGAAGACAAGCTGGATGTCCGGAGGTGGCAGCAGGGAGCCTGGGCTGTGTCCCTTATCTCCATGCAACGGGGCTCCCCGGTTGGAAAGTAAACTTTCCAGCAGTGTGACCTGGACAGCAGCAGGAAGTTCAATAAAGGTCAAACACAACAAGGTGCTTGTAATGCACAGCCCGGAGCACGGCCATCAGCTGATGGCAGAAGCTGGGATGCTCTGGCACACAGGAGGAGGCAGCCCCTCACACAGCTGTGCTCAGCATTCCCTTGCCATAGGGTGCTGCTCCTGTGAAAACTTCACAGCCCTTTCGGGGCCCATCCGTGTCACCCCACTCCTTACCCACAGCAGTGTGCTCCTGTCAGATCCTTCCCCAGACTCACGCTGTCTCACTAAGCTGTCCAAAAAACAGACTTGTAAAATACAGACAGCAGCCTCCTGCCTGCTTAGCATCCTGATGCAGCACCCCAAAGGCAGAGCCTGAGGCAAAGAGAGGTCAGCAGGGAGGAGCGCCGCCACTCCTCCTGCAGCAGCAGCAGCTGCACAGCATGGCCGCCCCTTCCAGCTGCAGCTCTGCACAGTACAGAAACCTTGAAACAGATTTACGACTGTATAAATTGCTTCTCCACCTTCCCCACTCTGCCCCTTCTTTCTGCCTTTCAATCAGTGGAGTCCATCCAGAACTGTTTTCGGTTTAAAAAAAAAAAAAAAAAAGAGCATTTTTCACTCTGAGTTTCTCCAAAGACTGAGCTGCAGCCAGCGTAACGTGGTCGGTACCTAATGCACTGCAGAATACAATGTCCTACTCTACCTGGCAGTCTATTCTCTAGTAAGACAAAGGCACACCCAACACCAAAACGCTTCTTCATTACTGCTTGTTTCAAAGCTCCTCTCGTCCTTCTGGCTCTATCACATTCAATCAGCCTTCAAACCTGCAACCAGCCAGCGAGGACAAAAAGATCACAACGCAGCAGAGAGCTGAGCAAACAGGCTTTATACAAACCACTTGGACAGGTTGGGCACAGCGTGGTAGCTGGCCTCTGTCCTCTGCAGGAAGTGACAGGCTCTGCAGACTTGCATGGCCCAGCCAATGCCCAGCACAGGTTTCAGCCACTTGCGCCACTGGAAGTAGCGCTGGTACCTCTCGGTGTCGTTGCTCAGTTCCTGCAGGTACTGAGCCAGTTCACCGGCGCTGGCAAAGTCATCGACGTGGATGAAGGAGTCAGGGGGCAAGAAGTGCTCGTAGTTTTCTCGAGGCGGCCCCAGAACAACAGGGATGGTGCCAGAGGACAGGGCGTTCTTCCAGAGCTTCTCAGTGATGTAGTCCTCGTGCTCTGAGTTCTCAAAGGCCAAGTAGAAGTTGTACTGGGACAGAGTTTGCTGGAGCAAGTCCATGGACAGGGGCAAGTGATGCCGTCCGTACACATCCACGGGGATGTGTTTCTTCAGCTCCTCGTAGTACTTCACCCGGTGGGAGCTTGGTCTCCAGTTGCTGACCACCCAGGCCACCATCTTGGTCTTGGGTGGGATGCTGAAGGGCTGGGGCTGGCTGAGCAGCTGCAGCTCCCCATAGGGGGTGAAGATGTCCGAGTCTCTCCGGTACGACATAGTCAGGTTGAAGAGGTGGTTCATGGCACCTAAGTTTGGAGAGTGACTTGGGGACTCCATGTTGAACCAGATCCAGCGCTGGGACGGGAGCCTGGGGAGCTGAGCCAGCCTCTCTCTGTCCCTATACACATCCCTGTGATGCATAATCACAGCATCTGCCTTTTGGGACCAGCTGCGGTCGGTGGTGAAGTGGCAGTTCGGGGTGTCAAAGAGCTCCGAGCAGTTGCTAAAAGTAAAGCGGTGTCCGAAGGGCCACGTCCACAGCAGGATGGTCAGCCTGCGCTCACCCTTCGGCAGCGTGCTGGTATTTCCAGTTTGGAATCTTTCTGTGGAAAGATAGGAATTGTAATCCTCTGGCTCGGGAGTCCTGAACTGACGAAGAGAAGCGAAGAGGCAGAAGCTGAAGATGAAGCTGAAGAGGAGGAAGGTGAGGAGTTTCTTCCAAGAGATCTTCCTCCCTTCCAAGAGCTCCGTGAATGGATCTGCAAACACCACAGACAGAGCGCTGAGCGGAGGCTGCATGCCAATGCCAGCAGGGCCACGGCTCTGTGTGCACAGCACGGCGGGGGGGCAGGGGGGCCGGGCGCAGCATTGAGGCGCATTCACCTCCAGCTTCCTCCTGTCAGACACAACGGCTGCTGTGGCAGCACGACGCACAGCGTGCTCACACCCACAGGCGCCCACGGGGCACAGCCGCCCCTCCACGGCGCCCGGCCTTTCCTCCATCCGCACCCACAGCCGCTTCTCATCAGCCGCCCCTCATTTCACAGAGGAGCGCCACCAGCAGGGGGCGCCCGGCCGCTCAGCCCCACGCCATAACACCGCCCAGCGCTGAGGGACGCAGCCCTGAGGCGCTGCCCCGCCCACCAGGCACATTTCCTCCACAAGCCCCGCCCCCTTCTGGTCACAACACGTTGTGATTGGCTGGTGGGACAAGCCACGCCTCCTTTCCCTCTGAGCGGGAAGGCGTTTCCCCACACACACACATGGTGGCAGCCATCTTGATTTTGACGTCGTCTCAGGACCAGGTGCTGCTGTTTGGTGGCTGCCATTTAGCTGGACGTCACAGCAGGAAAAATATATTACATGCATACAGGGTGTGGGAGCGCAAAGAGGAGTGTGCAAACGTCTGTTTTATTTACTATAAATACACGTAAATATTCATCTATCTACGCATGCACATCCCCATTCTGGCCAACAACATCCAGAACTGCAAGTTAAGACCTTAAAGCAAGCTGCAGTTCAGGGTCCTTGTGGCCTCCGTAACCCCATGCCAATAAGATTCTTGTTGCTGAGATGCAACCTGCATTTAGCATTCCCAATTAGCAGTCTTTAATATATATATTTTTTTTCTGTTTGGCCAGTCTAGAGGTCAAAATCTCCAGACTATCAGCAGCCTCTGTCAGAACACCATCTTCCACCCTTTAAGCAGCACAATCCTTCTGTTTGTACCCTTCTGTACCAGAGACACGGTCTTCCAGCTCTGCAGCAGCCCCATTGCTCTCATTGATCCCCATGCTCTTTTCTGCAGTTGCTGTGGTCTCTGAGATCATAGGGCTGCAGCCTGTGCCCCAAAACCTGGGTTCTGCCTCTTTTGCAGCTCTTGGGACAGTCTAACAGGACAGGTCTTCATTGCATGCTTAGTTTTCTACCTCTTATTTGCAGGACAAGGGAGCACATACAGCACCAACCCACACCCCAGTGTCTTACAGGTAAGATTTGCAGCACCAGGATTTCTGGCAGAAGCTGGTGGGACTGGCACCAGTCACTTCATGTCTATCAGTTATGCTGACACTACTGACAGGCATGATGTGAGAGCACAGAGGGAAGAAATACCTCCCTGCAAACAGAGGCAAAAACGGATCTCCACAGACCTCCTCCCTGATGCAACCCAGTGCCCCTAAGGAAAAGAAAGAACCGTGGCAGCTCACCTGTAGGCATGGTCCTGGTGTGAAACTGCACAGTGCAGGGGAGAAGCTGAAGTGAAGGGCACAACCAGGAACAGAGGAGAACAAAGGAAAGCACAGACGTGGGGTGGGATCAGTGATGTGTTCCAGGCATTTTGAATGGCGTGTGCCAAATGTCAGCCAGCAGAACCCTCACCCAGTAACGAAGGCCATAAGGAAACAAGGACAGATTCCTCTGACAAATTTGTGAACAAAAGTTAAACAAAGCAACTCCTTTATTGACTGCAATTAAAGCACACCTCATTTTTTATAACACCTCTATACATGCAGTAGCTTACTTCCTTCACCATTCTTGGCCACAGGATTTGCATGTTGATGTGCTTTCTTCTCCACCTTGTGTCACACAGGACATCTCTGTTTGAGAAAGGTCGGGAGAGTTAGGAGGGAGTGGAGGTTGAGGCCCCAGGTTTACAAGCCCCCTGCACATAGCGGGGTTCGTGCCACAGCTGCCTCCATCCCCATGCCAGGATTCCTCTCCTAATCACCTTTCCAGGATCTCCATCCTCATGGGACTGTGACATCGGGGATCACCTGGAGCTTCAGAGTAGGGGAGCCCTTGGATCAGGACCATTCAGGGGATCCTTCCTGTACCCAGCCCCACAGACCTGGCTTTGGAGTGACTCCAGCCCCAGTGAATAGGCATTGTACAACATGATCTGTGGACACACGGAGGCTGTTTGTTTGCCACGGCCAGAGTGAATTGATCTCGCATTGAGCTTGGCTGCGCTTGGCTGGGACAAAAAAACCCACAGCCATTATGTGTTATTATAGGGATTAACTATCGTTTCTTGCTGAGGGTATCTGAGCACTGCGGCCAAAAGCACAAATGAAACTCCTGCATGATGTCCCCAGATGTTATTTTCTTCAAGGCTGTGGAGAAGAAAGAATTGAGTTTCCAAGCACTGCAGAAAGCTCTGAGTCGAAGGATCCCGGAGCACCAGATGAGAGGCTTCAGGCAGGTAGAAAATTCAACACTTTTGTACTCCTGAAAAGCTGGACCATAAGGAACGTCAGCTGGGAGAGGTGAGTGATGTAAATTAAACAAATGAGCACACACAGGGAAGGCACAGAAAACAAATCATGAAGCTGTGAATTGAGAATTGTTCTGAGTGGCACAGGTGACATGAGGTGACAGATCACTCAGAAAGTGATGAGTGGTGACACGGCTCGAACAAAGAAGCCGTTCAGGTAACAGACTTGGCAGGACCGAACACGAGGATTTATTGCTGTGTGATGAATAGGTTTGGAATCCCCAGAATCTTAAGACAAAAAATAAGGCTGAGCTCTTAGGAGAAGCTTACTGCTCGCTGCGTTTGCTGACAAAGTGATTGCAGGGCTTCAAGGGCAGAGCGTTCACCTCGGTGAGCAGAGGAAGATGAGAGGGCTGAGCCCTCAGTGCCAGCGCAGCAATATCCTTATTGCGCACACAGCATGTGAGGGCAAGCCCTGAGCCCAGGGCTATAGCAGAGACGTGAGCTCCTGGAGGCGTTCCTCTAACCAGATGCCTTGTCCCAGGACGGAGACTCCAGGAGAACAGTGCTGTGTCCCACAGCCCCGCTGGCAATGTGCGTCTCCTGGAACCGAGGCACATTGAGACGTTTGATGTCCGCATTAAAAATAACTGTGGAAGGGTCTCTGTGCATTTCCAATTCCGTCGGAAAGCTTCTGCGGAATCTACCAGGGAACAACGCTGTGTTTCCTTGCTGCTTTCTCCTTGGGACAACTGTGAATTGTAAGAGCAGAGCAAAGCAGCTGGAGGAATGCTGAGCTCTGTCACGAAATCTCACCAGGAAGCTCAGCCTGGGGCTCTCACAGCTGCTGTTCCTGGCCACTCCTTGATCATCTCCTGCAGAGAGATGATCAAGGTTTTCCAGGAACAAAGATGTTACAGGATATGAGAGAGGCAAATACCAGCTTGGTAGTCCCAAACATGCGGCTGAGCCTCAGCAGGTAGCATGGATTGCTCCTGTTCAAACACAATGGCTTGGTGCTGTCCTCCAACACCCTCAGCTTTTTTACCTGAGCAGACCTAAAGAAGCATCACCTAAAGAAGCAATCACGTTGCTCATTTCTCATGTGAGTTTCCAATGTAAGGGAGGAGAATCAGGGAGGGACTTCACCCCAAAGTTAAATAGGGCCCGTGACGCCGGTCGGGTTGTTTGTGCCTTGCCATATAATCCCACGCTCTGGTTGGCATCCAGCTAAGGGTTTCTGATCCTCTAGGTTAAACCAAGCTCATGGCACAGCCTGGTAACAACAGATTGGAAAGACGTGGCACTGGGAATGGATTTAGCTATGCCTGATCCCGAGCACTTTCATGGCAGAGTCCGATGAGGTTGGCAGCACCAAATCCTTCACCCATTAGCATCCTCCCCCCATGACCAAACCACGCCACCACTGTCTCCCCTCAGCCTGCCCCATGGTTTCCCTCTGTCTTTATTAAATCACCAGTTCTGTGCACTCCCTGGTACCACAACTCCTCCTAAAGAGCAACACCTCTGGCGTGGGGCTGAGTCCTTGGGCCATGCAGCCCCACTCCAGCCCCACAGAAAGCAGCAGGGAGCCCTGCTTAATTGCAGCCGTGGGCTGGCATTCAACTTGGCTCACCCAGCAAATGGGAATCTGTATATGAGGCAAAAAGCTGCGTTCCCTCTGACACTTCACACCACCTCCCCTGGTCCAGTAGCAGCCAAACATGTGGCGAGCTGCCCCCACAACTGTCCCCAGCCAGCCAGTTCCTTGCAATCATCGAGTGTCTTTCCCAGGTCAAGAGCCAAGATCCTACATTTCTCAGCATTTAGTAATCAGCACGTGATGGTGTCAGTGTAGAATTTCAGCGACTGCAAATGGTGACACCTCAGAAATCCGTTTTGGTGCAAGCAATCCAAGCAGACAGACCTGAATACTTGAGCAGAAAAGGAAGCTGGATGACAGGAACATCTCTCACGGGTGCAAGAGGACCAGCCTTATGTGTACACACACGTGAATGCTGCTAAGGGGCAGCTTCCTGGTTTAGAAAACGTGTTTCTTCTGTTCTATATGGAACCATCCTATGCTGGGCTTGGAGAGAGGACTGGGAGCAGCTCCTGGCTCTGGGAATTCTCTTAGCTCAGGGTGGTGACCTGGATGGGGAGCTCAGTTTGTTCCCCTCTCTCAGACTTTTCCAGCCTATGCCTGGATGTCTCCTTTTGACCTTAAGGACAATGACAGTGAGCTTTGTTAGGGCTCAGGGAGGTGCAGCAGCTTCCTCTGCCCCCACTTCAGTCCATACCCAACAACTACAGAACTACAGAACTGCTGGATGCTGCAGGTAATGCAGTGCCAACCAACTGCTGCTCCCAATGAGTTTCATTATGTCTGAGCTTCTGTTCCCGTTCCCAGCCCCACCTGGATTCCCAGCACCGTATGAGGGACACAGACGTGAAAAAAGGACATTATGAAGTTATATCCACAGCTGCACTGCAGCCCAGGAGCAGAGGGTTCTTTCCGATGAGCGTTTAATGAGTGCAGTATCAGGGAAATTGAAACCCCGCTGCCTCATTCTCTACTTTTGGTTCTGGTTTGCCTTTTTGCCACTTTTCCTAAGGAAATGAGTGTGTGATAGAGCTGTGCTGTAGACATCCTGCCTGCCCAGCACCTGCACGCCTCCCAGTCCCCAACAAGCCGCCACCTCTTCTCACATGGAAGGTCCTGCAGGAACCTCACCACTGCTGCATCCCCACTCCGTCTTCATTTTCCTCTTTGCGACCTTTCCATATGCCCCATGCAAAGACCTACCAAGATCTTTCCCATTGGAGAGAAGATTTGCCCACCTCTGTGCTCAAAGCTACGCTCAGTGTCTGGGGCAGGCTCAGGGGAACCCACAAGATGATGATTATTCTGTAGGTCGAGGTGTTTTAAGACCCCAGAGGACCGCTCCATCCTCCTGCTGGGTGCTGTTGTACAACGTCACACACAGTGCACTGTGTGAGGAGGTATCAGGGTAGATTTGGGATTTTCTGTGTGGCTTTCAAACCCGACAGGCGGGGAACTGAGCTCTTTATTTATTCCCTCTCTGCATTTTAAGAGGGAATTTTTCACTCAGAGGGTGGTGAGGCACTGGAACAGGAGGCTGTGGATGCCCCAGCCCTGCAGGCATTCGAGGCCAGGCTGGATGTGGCTCTGGGCAGCCTGGGCTGCTGATTGGTGACCTGCACACAGCAGGGGTTGGAACTGATGGGCGTTGTGCTCCTTTGCAACCCAGGCCATGCTGTGATTCTCTGATTTTTTCTGCACACAACATTCTCTCCCCTCTGCTGTAACCCATCCCCAGGGGTGAATGGCAGCACGTCAGGGCATTTCTGAGGCAGCTCCAGCACTGCCCATAGCCCTGCCATCACCCTCAGCCCCAGCTTCAAAACAGGAGGCAGATAAGAGATTGCCTGCTAATGGCTTCCCATATAAATATTAGGACCTTCCCTCTCAAGCGGTTTACTCTGTGCGCTGACCCTCTGGACGAGGTCGTGGGGAATGGGGAGCTGTGGGAGGTCCCCAAGTTTTATAAATGAGAGGATCTCCTCGTGGAGGCACGTACCAAGAGGCACCCGGGAGCCAAACTCGCTGATTAATGGTACCAAGGAAGGCTGTTGCAGCACCAGAGCTGTGCTGAGGAGGGATTACTGAGAGATTTAGCAGTTCAGGTGGATTAGGGGTGATTTGTCATTTGTCTGCTGTGATTCTCCAGGGGAAAAGGGGAAAAGAAAGAGCTGAAAATCATTTAGCGTGCAAGGAGGAGACAAAAACCAGGGTGTTCCCTTCGGTTTTGATGTAGTGGAGGTGTGGATGTGGGTCCAGGTTCCTGGCATGGGGCTGATGGGTGGATGCATGGTTGGTCTGTGATTGGGTGAAGTTCAGAGTGGTGCCAAGAGGACTCACCACCAGAACTCCCCATCTCTTCCACTGCAGCACGTGCAGATCCTGTTGGCTCCCAGGCTGCTTCACCCCGTGGCTCAGCATTAGGACCTGAGGGGCTGCCACAACAAGTCCCGATGCCCCACGTGTCTGACAGCTTCCCAAAATGAAGAAGAGGAGGATTGGGTCTCACCAGGCACTGAACCCCTGCAAAGCATCCTTTGGAAAGGCCAAACTGCACTCCCATGTCAGCACACTGGTGACGGAGCCCGGCTCTGCAGCTGCACACTTTCCTTACCAGAATAAAGCAGAGTTGGGCGACGACCCCCATCAGTGTTTTTTTTTCCAAGAACATCACAGAATCACAGAACTGTAGGGGTTGGCAGGGACCTCTAGAGATCATCGAGACCAACCCCCCCCCGCCAAAGCAGGTTCCTTACAGCAGGTCGCAAAAGGCCACGGGAGGAGATGGAAGGAGAAAATGAAAGAGGCAAGTGACTGGAAACATAACTAATCAAATTATAATGGAGACCATGCTGGCAGCACGTCTCTGGTTTCAGAGGAAATCTTGATAAACAAGTAAAGGTGCAGCTCAAGTCCCGCAGTCTCAGATTGCAAAGTAATCCAGGACACACAGCTCTATAATCCGACTCCTGCAGAGAGGAATACTCAGAGTGTGCTCAGCTCATCACCGTGAGCTCGCCCTGCAGACCTGGAGGAGGTAATGAAGCAGCAAACCACCCTCCTCAGCTAATGAAAGCCATCACCCCATCCTGACCTTAGCAGCAAAGCACTGAGCTGACCCTGATGAGACAGGAGCCACTGGGGGAGCTGGGGATGGGCAGACACGCTCCTGCACCAGGACAGGCCAGCTGCTACGTCCAGATTTGGTTAAAATACCATTTTTCCTACAGGGTTGATAAGTTCAGGTCAAGTTCAAGTGAGCACCACAGGCTGTGGACTCCCAAATTCTGCCCCAAACCAGCAGCAGGGAGATGCCCTGGGAAGGCTTTGGTGGAGCCCTGCTTCCCAAGAACTCATTTTTGTAGCAGCTGGGAGAATCGTTTCTTTCAAGATGCCTCTTTTTGGGCTGCGGTGAGCCGGGCTGCCCTGCTGTTTATTTTCACGTCCTGCTTGACTGTCCTCGAGTTTCTAAACAGAAGTTACTTCCCGTTCTCAAATGGAAAATGTTCCTCTTGCAAAGGGAAGACGCAAACATTTCCGCTGTGGTCACACGGTGGTTTCTTTCCCACTGAAATCTTCCTGCGTGGAGAAATCCACCTGCGATGACCCCTGGCTGCAGAATAGGGTTCAAACCAACCTTTCTAATCGCAGATTCCCAAAGCTGAAAATTAAGGTCCCCGCTCCCAAGCTGAGCACATCTTTGCAGAGCCTGAGGAGCATCGTGCTCCTACTGCACACCTCAGCTTTGTGTTGGAATAGGACAAAATCCAGGGCGTGTGCAAGAAGATCTCCCAAGCAGGATGCTTCACCAGCATTTGGCCGCTGCTGGTGGAGGGGGAAGAATGTCCCAAGAGCAAACCTGTGGCTGTTTGGCCATTACAACCAGTCTGCAGGCAGTGCATTCGCTTACAGGCCGACCAATCCACCCTGTTCTCCAGTATTTCAACTGCCACCACTGATGTGACCCGAGGCTCCCAGCCCAAGTGGGGCCCTGCTCACCCCTTCCCTCTCCAGGGCCGTACCCAGACCCAAAGGCAGCGTGCAGCTCAGCTCAGCTCAGCTGCTTCCCATCCGCCTCCTCCCCGCAGCTGCCCCCAATGAGCTCCAGATGCAGGACTGGGTGTGCAGGGGCACGAGGCACCGAGCTGGAGGGGAAGAGCGGAGGCAGCTGAGGCTGCTGCTTTTATCTCCTTTGCTCTGTTTATAAAATAGAATTAGCGCATGGTTGCCAACAATTTACTCTGGCACGGGCAGTCTTCCAGAAATGCCTTAACTGCCATCGCAGTGGGTGGACTGGGTTCCAGAAGGGCTGCTGAGACCCAGCGTTGGCCACTGATTGCTGGGGGAGCTGCCCTGCAGCCCAGCTCTCGGCCAAGGGACCAAATCACCTCAAGGAGCCGCAAGGACACCAAATCCTGCTCTGCTCAACCACCCTGCCGAGGGGTTTCTCTCCAGGCACAGTGGGGCAGGTGGAAGCTCTGCTGGCTCTGCTTCCTTGGCATAGCCCAAAGGAATAGCCCAAAGGCTGCGCCATCCCACGAGCCACATCCTGACCAGGATGCGCAGCCCTGCAATGACCTGGGCTGGGAAGGTGGATGTAAAACAAGCATGCTGTGTTCTCAAAGGCTTTTCCCCAAAAGCCTGCACTGCAGAACTCATGAAGGCATCGCTGCGGTTGCTTTGGGCCAGAGAGCTTCAAGACCTCGTATTTCAGAGCAAACTATCACCACCTGAGTGCTCTGACCAAGGCAAGCAGGGTGCCTTCGTGCAGGGAGCTCACCCGCAGTGCTGATACACACAGACATCGTGTTTTTGGAGAGCTCTGCTGGGTTTGGGCACAGCTGGAGTCCGAAAGCTGGATGGAGCTGAAGCCCCACTTCCCACCAGGATGCAGTTGTTGTGTTTCTCCTCTCGGTGCTGCGTAGGCCTGTCGATAGATAATTGGATGAAGAGCGAGCCAGCATCTGCTGAAGGTTATTTATTGCTTTTAAGAGGCAAGCTTTATTTGAAATTATTTTGGTCTTATCTTATTTTCGGTGTCTGCATTGGGTCTGAGTTCTGGAACATCTCGGATCCGCCAGCATCCCCTCTGCGTGGTGTCAAACATTTGCCAGGCAAACGCAGCCCTCCTGCAGCGCCGGATGGTCGGGGAACATCTGCAAGTGGGAGTTTTTACACCATAAAACCCCACCGAGGCAGCAGTGAAGCTTTAACCCCGTGCTGGTGAGTCCCCGCATGGAGCTGTGATCCCTCCGTGGTGCTGCACTACGGTGAGGGCCCACCCTGGCATCCCAGCACTGCAGTGCTCTGCTCACACACGCAGCATTGGTCATATGGCTGTTTATCTTCCCCCTGTGATCCCTGGGCAAACAGGCTGTCCTGCAGCCAGGGGACGTCGATGCATGCAGGCACCAGGCAGTGGGAAACACATGCAGCAGTGTTTGCTCCACTTTGATTCATCGAGGCTCTGCCAGGAAGGTGCTCAGCAATTTGCAGACCCCACAGGAGTTCATCTGCCCGCAGGTATGATTCAGGGCAGCTTCTTGCACGGACTGGCATAAAACCAAACTGGTTTAAGCGTAGCTGCTTGGAAAGGGATTAAGCAGCAATAAGCAGCTGTTTTGGAGGATAATAATGAGAGCATGGGGCATGCACCATGCTCAGCTCCTAGCTGGGGGCCCTAAAGCACAATGAGGGGAGCACAGCCTGAAAGGAAAACCTCCTCCAGGGCCAAGGAGGCTGATAAGGGGGGTGTTGGTGGGTTGGGTTTGGTGTTGGGTTGGATTTGGTGCAGCGTGGGGGGGTTTCAGTGGGAGTATTGAGGAAAAGGGGGGGAAAGGGGGGAGGGAAGAGGAAAGGAAGAAGGAAGAAAAAAGAAAAGGAGGAAAAAGGAAAAAGAAAAAGAAAGGAAAAGAAAAGAAAGGGAGGAAAAAGGGGAAACAAAGGGAAAGGGAAAAAAAGGGAAAGGGGGAAAAAAAGGGAAGGGAAAAAAAGGGGAAGGGAAAAAAGGGGAAAGGGAAAAAAAGGGGAAGGGAAAAAAAGGGGAAGGGAAAAAAAAGGGGAAGGGAAAAAAAAGGGGAAGGGAAAAAAAAAGGGGAAGGGAAAAAAAAGGGGAAAGGGAAAAAAAGGGGAAGGGAAAAAAA
>NW_024962320.1:28988-67222 GCF_019238085.1 Lagopus leucura | reverse complement strand
GAAGGGAAAAAAAAGGGGAAAGGGAAAAAAAGGGGAAGGGAAAAAAAGGGGGAAGGGAAAAAAAGGGAAAGGGGAAAAAAAGGAGAAAAAGGAAAAAGGGGAAAAAGGAAAAGTGGGGAAAAAGGGAAAAGCAGGGAAAAGGAGAAAAGGGTTAAAAAAAAGGGGGGGGGGAAGGAAAGCTAAAAAAAAAAGAAAAGGGGAGAAAGGGACACGGGAAAAGGAAAGAAGGGGAAAAAAGGAAAAAAAGGAAAAAAGGAAAAAGAGGAAAAAAGAAAAAGGGAAATAAAAGGAAAGTGGAAAAAAAGTAAAGGAAAATAAAAAGAAAAAGGAAGGAGGGAAAGGAGCTCCTTGCAGGGCGCTGCGGTTCCTCCTCGTGGGGCAGCTGTGGATCGGCAGAGCGCAGCGGTTCGGCGCTGCTGGGCTGCAGGGCGGCGCCCAAAGGATCCCCGGGTGGGGAACGGGACGCTGCCATCCCAGTTCGATGCTTTGCTGGGGCGGCAAACAGCTCCAACGGAAAGAAGCGGTTCGTGCCAAAGCCGGAGCAGAGCGCGCAGCTCCCAGCACGGGGGGACGGCGCGTGGGGAGCAGCGGTCCTCAAAGGGCCGCCTCCTATGGGAGCACCTCGCTCTGCTCTGCGTCCCACCGCGCCGGGCTCACGGCAGCGCCGCAGCAGCGCCTCGGTGAGCGACGTGCAGCTCTGCGGGGAGATGGAGCCGGGAGAACGAAAAAGCTCTTTGGAGGGGAGGATGTGTTTCCAGATTGTCAGCTGCGCTCGCTTAAAGTCAGTTCTACCCTCACTCCACATGTGGTGGCGTTTTAATGAATTCTCCCTCCACCCCCCGGGCTGTGCTGTATCCACATTCACACCGCTGAGGGTGTTCTGAGCTCCCCTCCAGCAAACTCCGCCTGACGTCAGCAGTGCTGCGTCCCACCGCCCGCTCCGAGCTCCTCTTTGCTCTCCCCAAACGCAGCCAAAATTCTCCTCCTGTTTCTGGGTGAGGGCTGTGCTGAGGCTCGGGCCCTCAATGATTCGGGTTTTAGCTCTCAGAGTCCCATCAGCAATGGAAGGAGCACAACCCCACCCCAAAAAAACCCCCACAACCGAAGGCCCTTCCTCTGCTCCCTCAACCCATCAGCTGGCTTCTCCAGTCGCCGCGTGTCATCGGGAAGGAATTTCTGCTATTTTCTTATCGTCGGTCCCACAGCAAAATCCTCTGACCACAAAGCATTTCAGCGGCCCTTCTAATCCTCCTGGATGGGCCATCCAAGGCTGTGCTCATTCCTGGGCATCCCCAGCCCTGCTCGTAAATCAAAGCATTCCAGCCCTGCTTTCCTCTCCTCATCCACCAACGCTCACAGAGGTTTTCTTCTTTAGCGAACTCCATCTGGGCAATTGTTCAAATATTTTAAACGAACTTGCTCTTTTTATGATATAATGACAAGCTCTGCAGGCATAATTTAGCCCAGACCTGAAGATGTCTGTTTTAAGGTTTAAAAGCCCTCCGAGCTCAGCCTCATCCATCAGCAGCGACCAAGGGCACGGTTCAGCTAAGGGCACACACTGATGCCACCGAAAGCCAGTGGCCACACACCACAGAGTCCTCTTAAACCTGACGTGGAAAGGCCTCTGGGATCCCATTGATCCATGAGATCGACCATAAACACATCAGTAAGAGAACGGACGGCGGCACGGTCGGAAGAGATTTCATCAATTCCCGCCTACCCAGAGATGCGCCCCATCCCCACGCAGATCCCACTCCCCTGGAATGCAATGCTTGCCTCAAAGCACTCAAAACCAGGGTTGGGAATCTTGGCTGCGACTCCCCCTCAAACCCCCAGGAGCAACAGTGGTGGTGGAGCAGCGTTCAGCCCATGAGTGAGGCTCAAAACCATCCCATGAGCGGGGCGCACTGGGGAGGAAGCAGCCCACGACTGGGGCACGTGGAGCAGCCTGGTGTGAGGCTGCCCTGTTTAACCCTCATCGCTGTGTCTGTGTCTCCCTGCAGCCCTCAGGAAGCTGTGACCTCGTGTATCGCTGCGAGCAGCTCTGCCATTCTGTGGCTCCTTCTCCATCGTGGTGTTTATGAGGAGCCCAGCATTCCCACACAGCGCTGTCACAGGGAATGTGGCTGAACACAGCTCTGAAGCAAAGGCAGAGAAAAGAGCATTTTCCTACAAGGACTGATAGAAAAGACCCGTTAATGCAGCCTGGAGGGGATAGAGAAAGGTATTTCCGTGCTGACAGTGAGCTGATGGGTTTTACAGTGACACTCAGGATGGCCTCAGCTGATCTGGCACCTTTCTTGCTCAGGGATCCAGAGGAAGCGGATCAAAGGCACCCAGTGAAAACCACAGGGAGCAAACTGTGTTCTCCTGCACCAAAATCTCACCCAGGTGCCCCATGTCCTGCGTGGCGGAGACAGAAAGGATTGCATCTCCATGTGAGCCCTGACCTGCAGGCAAACCCTGCATCCCCCAGCCATGGGCTGGCAGCCTGCCCTGCACTGAGCGCCTCACATCTGCATCCAGCGCCGCAGGAGGGCCCTCCAGGAGCCAATTTCACACCATCCTACTGTTTTGGATTAGACCCCAGGCACCTCCTGAGCTGCTCCAACTCACGGGGCTGCGAGAAGGGAGATTTCCCTTGCACAGCAAGGCGCAGGCTGCCTCGATGAGGGGCTGAGCATCCTCTGGGTTCTGCACCTCTCCGTGAGCACCCACGGGTCCATCACTGCTCTGCATCCAGGAAGGAGGTGGTGGAGAAGCCAAGGATGGAGTTTGCTCCAAAATGGGATGGAGCATTTCTGAGTACTTCAGGTGTGGCTGCGGTGTCTGCAGATAACCGTCCTGGCAGAGAGGGAAACCGAGTGCTGCAGGATTTCTGGCAGCATCCATGTGCTGGAGGTCACGGTGAGAGCACCTCCTCCTCTCCGAGCACACGATGCGCGGCTTCCATCCTCCCCTGATGGAAGGAGCCCAAGGAGCTGTGGGGAGCCAGGATGGGGCGAGGGAACGTCCACACCTGTGGTATCTGTGATACACCGAGCTCCTTTCCCTTCACTCGTGCAACTCATGAGTTCACAGCAAGGGGACAAATGGCCCCGCACCCACCGCCGTTCCCAGTGCCGTGATTTCCAGCGCAGCCTCACAACTGCTCCGTCCTTCCTCGCTTTCATGAGGACCGACAGACAGCCTCCCCTCCCCCGTCCCCCCCAACCCCACCAGCTCAGCTCCAGGGGAGCACAGCTGGAGCTGCAGGCATCTCCCCAAATCGCTCCCATGTGGGTGCCCCGACCCAGCAGCATTAAATGCTTCCAGGAGGAGCTGCTGCTTGGCGTCACTCACACCAGGGGATGGGAGCCAGCATCTCCCTGCTGCCTGCACAGCACACGGTGCATGGCCCGGAGGGAATATTACAGCCCCCAGTTACCCAATTAAAGATGTGTTTGAGGGGATTTGATGACTGAGTTTGACAGAGGGAAGAAAACCCTCCGGGTCCTGGCAGCAGCGAGGATTTACGAGCCAGGGCTTTGCTTCAGGTCGCTTGTGGTACGTAGCAAAGGAGCAAAAAAAACCCCAAAACAACCACACGGGGATGGTGTCTGCATTCCTGCTGCTTGAATCAGCCGTTCCCGGCAGCTGGGGAAGGAGCAGGGCAGGATGCTGCAGGATCTGCATCACGGCATCCCGCGGCCGTGCCAAAACGCGGCTCTGCTCTCACACCTCCATCGGTGCGATCCCTCTGCCTACGTCTGCTGGAGACCTGAAAATGAAAGGGGGGGAAAAAAAAAATAAAAGAAAAAACGTATAACTTATTTCAAAGGTCCTCCACTTCAAAAACATTCGGAGCAAATGTACACACCGAAGCCATAAATGTTCCGTTTATTGCACCCGCCAAAGAGCCCTCTGCAATATGGTGCCTCTAAATTTATTGCTCTTCCAGAGCTATTAATTCAGCCCAGGTCTTTTCTTCTTATTATTATTCCCTCCCCCCCCTTCTTTTTTTTCCCACCTTAAGTAGGACAATTCATAAACACTTCACACTGGGCCACGCTTTATGAGCGTTATTGTGACCGCTTGAAGGTGGAAATGCCATTGGAGCGGTTACAGTAACGCGCTGCAGATCCCGCAGCACAGCACAGGGATCTCTGCATGGTGATGGAGAGAAGAGCTCCCTTGCAAACCCGTTCCCTCAGCCAAACCACGCCGCTCCTGCAGCCCATCTTTATCTCTTATCCGTGCTGCTGAATGCCAGGAAGGAAGTGGCAGCGCGGTGTCGGTGCAGGACACCCTGGAAACATTGGTTTCTCCAATGGGAAGAGGCAGATCTTGAGCTAACCCAGCTGGAAAGAGGAAATGGCCCAAAACGAAGCGTGTCTGCTGGGGTGGCTGAGCCACACAGCTCAGTGTTCTGTGCACCCCTGGGCGACGCACGTGGCTGCGCGCTCTGCATTTCTGCTCCTCGCTCTCCCGTGCAAAATGGAGCACATGGGGGGAAACTGCAGCCCAGAAAACACCGAGCTGAAAATCAGCGGGGGGTGGAAGGGGTGGAAGCACGTCTGGATCCCAACCACGGCCCCCCAGCGCCCGCAGCCCCTGCCCCATGACCTTCCTCAGGACCACCCAGACGGATCCGCGGCGCTCCGTCAGCCCCTGAGCCGCTGCTGCTCCCATGAAATCCACCTTCTTGGCTCAGAGGGAGCTCCTACCGTAATTGCCTCCATATCTCAAAGGTGTCTCACAGCTACAGGGGTGCAAATATTTACCCATACTTGGAATTGCAGAGTGAAGCCAAACTAAATGTTCCCAGACGCTTCCCCAATGGTTGTTTTAAGACCTGGACCGCCGACACCTGGCTGGAATTAATCAGCGGGCGTGAAGGTGGAGGCAAAGCAAAGCCCTCATTAACCCTGCACACATGGATGTCAAGGTGACGGGGTGTTTGATGGGGGCAGCCCTTATCTGGATGTCAGCTGTCAACAGGCTGGGAATCCACGCGCACGAAATGTTCCCCACCAAACTGATGGCAAAATCCATCCCAGTGCTGTCACCACCTGAAGACCTGCTGCAGCGATGCACTCCTCCGTGAGTAGCAGCGATCATAAATGTTTATTGCTAGGTAATAAAACATGAGAGCCTTCTGTGCCAGCTCCAAATTCCATAGGAGTTCAAGGAGCTCGAAGGGAAAGCTTTCACGTTGCTCCAGGTGGTTCCAAGGAGCCACATCAGGAACAGCTTCCCAACGAGGTCCCAAACCCAACATCTTCAGAAGGAATCCAGCACAGACACCACAGGGAGCCTTCGATCTCCCCCCATTCTCCTTCCATGGTACAGCTGAGCCCTGCTGCCTCAAGCTCAAACCTCCAAAAAACAGAGCAGCACCAGTGACTGGAAAGGCCGTGGTGCAATGAGGCCGTGCCTCATAACCAGATTGCCTTCCCTGGTTCCCCAGTCCTGATGTCTTCATTCCCAACGGTTCCTTTCTAGGAAGGGACAAAGCTGAGGCCAAACACTGCCCCAGGAACAAATCTCTGCACCTCAACAGCAGCCCGTACGAAACGCAGGTGTGGATGTAGCCGGCACTGATGAATACATCAAGATGAAAAGAAAGACAACCTCTGCCCCGTTCTGCCACCCTTTGCACCGTGAGACGTCCGGTGATGGAGAGCTCGCCTGCTTTGAAGTGGAGACGGATCCGAGAGGCGGGCAGGTGCAAAGCTGTCTCAGCACACAATATGTCACGGGGCTCACCCTGCAAATCCATCACCGGCGGCTCCCTTGGGGTGGGGAGGATAATTCTAAGCAGATTAAATCCCTCTGCACGAATCCCTCCAGTCCAACCACTGGAATCACCTTCTGTCCTCCACAAAGGGCACGAGAGAGGAGATCCGTTTTCTCTGCCGCTGACCCGTGACGTCTCTCTGCTGCTGAGCGGTTCTGATTGCAGGACCAAAGGAAAAGATCAAAACCAGCCTCGTATTTCAAACCAGAGGAGAAAGGACCACAGGGGCCGCGTTCATCACGGAGGGGATAAAACCACAAGGACCTTCCCAAGCCTGCATCCTGCTCGCACTCACATGAAGAACACCCTGCCCAGCCCAGCAGGTGTGGAGGCAGGAGAGTGTGGGTGAAATGGTGCGGTTTTGGAGATGTAAAACACGCCAAGCAGTGCAGGTTGGGGCACACAATGCTGCGTTTGGATACGGGGAAAATCTTCTCCAAAAAGAGTGGTGGTGCATTGGCACCGACTGCTGAGAGATGCAGGGGGGTCACCGTCCACAGGGGGGGTTTGAGAACCACGGGATGTGGTCAGGGGGGGATGTGGTCAGTGGGCACGGCGGGATGGCTTTGGGTCGGGGATCCTGGAGATCCTTTCTGACCAGCATCAAATGCCACAGGAAAGCTGCTGCCATCACAGTCTCGGCTGGGAACGGTGCTGCTCCTGGTTTCCAGGAACATTTGGGCACTCGCTTTCCTTTTCCCTTGGGGTCTGCGTGCCATGGGATGTTGTCCACCACAATGAGGGGTTCCTTCCACGCCCCACCTTTCAGGATCCACTCTCGTTCATCAATCCATACCCACAGGCAGCAGTTTTGCACAACACAGAGCGAGAAGGAAGCAGCAAAGAGGAGCGGAGGACTGCGCTGCTTCGGCAGCTTGGCTCTACTGCAGGATCACCAAACCCCCAACAGCACCTGAGCCCCCAAACCTGGAAATCCTCCCCCATCCCCTCCCTTGGACGCTGCAGGTGGAGCCCAGATGTGTACAAACCGTCGGTCTTTCCCTTAAAGATCAAATGGATGAAGGAGGAAGAGCAGCAAAGTGAAACCTTTCCATTTGTCACAGCAAAACGTTTTCTTTCTTCATGCAGAGGCAATGGAAATGGTTGGCTGTCCCAAAAATACATCTCTCTGTGTTCAGATGTATGAATTTCGGTCCCCTCCTCGTTAATTAAAGGCAGGCAAATTGCAAATGGAGAATGTCACAGCGCAATAAAACGTTTAAGGAGTTTAATTTCAAGCGTATCCAAGCAAAGCCTGCAGTTTTTCATCCTCAAAATACTCTTTTTTTTTTTTTCTTTTCATTTTAAATGCAAAAACTGAAGTTGTAAATAATTTCAAAAGGACCAAAATAACCTTTTATTTCTCCTTATAAACGAATGTTTCATCTCATTTTCAACAGGCCGGCTCTGTGTGATTGGAGACAGATTCTTGGTGGTGCCAACGAATGGATGAGAGGCAGCGGGCCGGGCGCTGAAATGAATTCCCTTTAAGCAGAGTGGGAGAATTGTTGTTTCTCTTCACTGGAAGAGCAGTCGGGCTGGAATTGGTTGTACAGAGAGGACGTGGGCTGCCCATCCTTGGGGATCATCAAAACCCAACGGGCTCTCGCCCTCAGCATCCCGCAATGGTGGTGGTGGTCAAAAAGAGGAGGAAATGTGTCACGGATGGCTCCCATCCGGGCTTTTGGGCAGTGCCTGTGGTTTGGGGGTTGGATCCGGAGGGCCTTGGAGGCCCTTCCAAACGTTCCCTGGTTCTGTGCTCTCCACCTGTTGAGGTCGGGGAACAGGAGAGTGAATGGAGAGAGATCTCTGAGTGTGGAACCTCCGAGTTCTCCACCGCCGAGCGCTGAGCTCTGAGATGCTCTGCCAGCCCCAAATATTTCAGCTCCCTGCCCGTAAAGACAGACGTTTTCAATGCCCTAAGCACTGCCAGACTGCTGGCAGCTGCACGGCTGTGCACGCATTCCCACACACGAGCAATCCACGAGCTGCGCATCTCCTGGCGCCGAGGGCCCCCTGCAGCCCGTTCTGCGCATCTCCTGCAGCCAAAGCACCCTTCCAACCCCGTAACGCCGAAATCATCGTCTGCCTGCACACAACATCTGGATTTGCTGCAATAACATCGGCGTTTCTGAGCAAGGCTGGCTCACACGTGTCAGCAAATCAACTGGAGGCTGCGGAGCACTGCAAAGTGCCCATTGCTGCCCAGCACGGACATCGCAGCCAGGGAAATGGAAGGGAGATGCTCTTCCCAAAAGGGACACACACTGTCCTTCCCTTCCCCCCCTGCATGGGGCTCTGAGACTGAAAAAGCAATGTGTGAATGCGTTATTCCAGGCAAGGGGAGCAATAGAGAGACCGGCGTGGACCAAACCTAAAGTGGGCACCACCCCAAAGCCCAAATTGGGAACCATCCTTTTGTTGGCCTCATTTCCCAGGTAGCAGCGATAGGATGAGGGGTGACGGCCTCACATTGCACCAGAGGAGGGCAGGGTTGGGGACGAAGAACAACTTCTTCAGAGAGCGGAGATGTGTTGGCACAGCTGCCCAGGGAGCGGCGGGGTCACCGTGCCTGGGGGCAGTGAGAGCCACAGGGATCGGCACAGGGGGACGTGGCCAGTGGGCATGGTGAGATGGACTGGTGTTGGGTTCAGGGAGGTGAGAGGTCTTTTCCAGCCCTCACAATCTCAAGGCTCTGTGCTAAAAGAGCTGCTTCAGAATGCGGTCAGGCTCTCATCCCGCACAGCGCATCCCACTGTCGCCCATCCCAGGACTGCAGGAGTGGCACTCAGCTCTCAGAGGAGCACAATTCCTCCAGCAACTGCAGCACAACGAGCTCAGTGCAACCAACAGAAAACAGACTCCTAAAAATGCAAATACTTGGCCTGGCAAGGTGAGCTGGGGCAATGCGGGCAGCACATCTCTGCCCCACAGGTACCCCTGCCCCACATCCCAGCCTGTAGATGGCATTCATACACTGCTGTACACAGCTGCATGCTGTCACAGCTGCCCTGGGGACGTAAGAATGGCCTTTCTGATGTGAAAATGAAGGTATGAGGCAAATGCTGACTGTAGAGTGCTGGGGTTGGTGAGAAACGTTGGAGCTGTTGGGTTTTATGGACCTCCTGGCACCTCCGTCAGTCACTGTGGGCCTCTGTCTGCCTTAAAGGAACGTATAGAAGGGGATCTGAGCAAGGCAGCCCTAAGGCTCCTGCGTGCCTTGGGGGCTGTAAGCAGGGAGCAGCCCAGCATTTCTCCGAGGTCTGATCCGCATCACAGCAATGCCAAAGGAACAGCTGCCCAAAAAAACCAACCGTGCCATCGGCAGTGATGGGAAAAGTGCCTGTCCGTGGAATAGAAGCAGTGCAGATTGTTTCTGCAAAGACTCCGAGGGAAAAGTCAGCGTGCTTCCTGCACTGGGAGCGCCGCAGCCGGCGTGCAAGGCTTGCACTGCGCGGGACCCAGGGGCGATGCTCTGCTCGGAGCCGGAGGGAGCGCCGTGCAGCAGCCCGGGAGCAGACGGTGCCAATCTGAGCCCAAATCCGCAGCAGACAGAAATCGCTGCCTCTTCTTGCAAAGGAATCCGCAAAGGCCTCGGGGCGACGGTGCTGCTGACATCCTGGAAGCGACGGGAGCTGCGCGGAGGGCTGTGCTGGCCGTGTTTGCTCGGCACCAGAAGTCAGACCGCGCGGTGTGAGCGCAGATCGGCACAAGGCAGGATGCATCTGACGCAGCAAAGCTCTCGCTTGCTGGAGCCACGTTTCTCCTTATCACCGCATTCTCCTTATCACCCCTCCCCTTCCACCCCCTTTCCACCCACCCCCCCGACTCCCCAGCCCCACACTTCCCGTAGGGCCGGGTCACCCAGCCCCACACCTCCCGTGGGGCCGCATCCGATGGGCGATGGGCACGGCAGCATCAGCCGCCCCGGGGAAGAGCTGGGAGAGATTTGGTGCCTCGCAGCCAATGGGAGGAGCGGTGGCATTGGGGGGGGGGGGGGGGGGGGGGGGGGGGGGGGCGCCCCCCCCCGCGCTTTGGGCTCCCTCTCTCCACCCATCTCCTACGACACCCCCTCTCTGTCACCACCGCCATCCTCCCCGCACACAAAGCACTGCAATGAGCTGAATTCAGAGTGCCGAAGAAAACAGCGAAACACCTCCGGAGGCGGAGAAGGAACCGCCATGGAAGGATACAAAGCACAGCCCTCCGCTCCCCTCCAGTGACAGCCCCAGAGCGGCTCCTGCAGCGGTGACCCACCTGGATGCACCCGCACATCCCCGCATCCCCCGAGCGGCGATCCCGGGGGGGATGCGAGGCGTCGATCCCCGTTAACCGCAGCGGCGGTGAGTGAGAACGGCACCTCCGGGGGGCTTCGGGGGCTGCGGGAACAGCTGCGGGGGGGGCGATGTGGGATCCGTAGGAAAGAAAGAGCCAAAATGGGTCCGCGAATGGACGGGATGCGGTGGGAGGAGAGGGAGAGGTGCGGAGAGGGATGCGCCCTGCTCGGTCCCTTCGCCGCTTCATTCCTTCGGAGCAGATGTGCGCACACGGACGTCCTCCCCCCACCGATCCTGCGGGCGAGAGGAAAAGAGCCTCAAGGGCGACGGGCTGGGAAATCAGCGCCGGCCTCCCGCCCCACAGATATGGTGTAATAATATCTACGGGGCGCTGCCCACAGCCGGGAGCAGCGACAGCACCGGGGCTGCGCGCAGGGAGAGCTGCAGAGAGGGGTCGGTGCTGCGCCCACCGTTCCTCCCCCCCCCCCCCCGTTCCATGCAGTGCCCTGAGCGCCCGGCAGCCCCGAGTTGGGGGCTGTGGGTCTGCCCTGAGTGGGGCTGAGTGTGGGGCCGGGCCTCGGGGGGTCACACACAGCACGGATGGGCTGGTGGGAAATAGGAGAGGAGGCTCGGCTCCTGCTGGAACCTTCCAAGGGTGGCAGATATATTTATACACAGTCTGAAGGCGCTGTCAGGGTTGCATCCATGAGAACAAGGCCCTGGGTGTGGATCTGCACTGCTCGATCCCACACACCTCCGTCTGAGCTGCTCCTGGTTTTCAACTGTGGTTCATCCAAGAGCGATGCTGGCAGTGACCCTTTGGGGAAGCACACGGCCCTGGGAGCTCCTCACCCTCTCCTGCTCCTCTCCAGGCACAGGGACACGTGTGGGGACGGGGAGTGGGGCAGGCAGGGGTGCCCGGGGCTTTCTTTGCCAAAGCACAGCCATCAGCATCCATCCAGGTCAGCAGAACGGCGCTGCTGCCTGAGCAACACAACGCTGCCGGCAGGGGATGTGTGACACATCGAAGCAGTTGTGAAGGTTGAGGTTGGTACTGGAAGAAAAGGCAAAGGGGGAAGGGGTGGTTATCGGTGGGCAGGGAGAGCTCAGGGCACCGCAGCATGGAGGAAATACAGCTGCTGCGTAGATCCAGGGCTGCCCTCACCTCCTCTGTTCTGATCCAAAGCATCTCAGGAGGCCACAGAATCGTGGGGTCCGCTCAGAAAGGACCTCCCAGACCCCAACCCAACCCCATCCTGCTGCGCCACTGCCCGCGTCCCCACACCTTTGTGGCTCTGGGGATGGTGGCAGCACTCCCTGTGCCGATGTCTGAGCACTCCATCAAAGAAATTATTCCCAATTCCCACCCTCTGCCTTTCCTGGAGCAATTTAATGCTGCTTTCTCTCATCCTACAAAACCCCACAGCACCCTGTGTTCCTGCAGACCCCACAACCCCCTCCGCTTCTCTGTGGTGGTGGGGTCAGTGTCCCTGCCCTGAACCCACTGCCTGTAGGGCTGAACTCACCTCTCTCCCTTCCACCTTCCAGACTGAGCCCTTCCTTGTGGGAAGCGCCTCCCGATCGTGATGGGAACCACAGAAGCCACCCTGCGGATGGAGAATGTGGATGTGAAGGAGGAGTGGCAGGACGAGGACTTCCCCAGGTAGGGAAGCAGCAGGGATGGCTGTGGATGGCAGTCAGGAGGGTTGGAGGGGGGCTCTGCGTGCTGCTCTGTGGATCGAGCAGCATCTTCCCAAATGGAGCAAAGTGGAACCAAAGTCGTTGGGACACGAAGATCGAGTGGCAGAATCTGGCCCTGTGTCACCTGTCTGCATCTGGTGCCACCTATGGGTCCTTAAAGTAGCTGTCCCCTTGGCATCCCACGGGACCCCATGGCACGCATCCCCTGAGCACAGTGGGCACCCATGGCATCCAGTGCCACCCAGGAGACCCTATAGCACCCATCCCCTTTGCACAGCAGGCACCCTATGGTGCCACCTATGGGACCTGGTGACACCCCTCCCCTTGACATGTTGGGTGCCACGTGTCACCTGGTGCCACGCATGGGACACCGTGTCACCTGTCCCCTTGGCACAGTGAGCGCCCCATGTCACCTGGTGCCAACTCTGTCACCTGTCCCCTATGGCACCCGGTGTCACCCATGGGACCCTACAGCACCCATCTCATGAGTACCCCATGTCACCTGGTGATGCCTATGTGACCTTATAGCACCTGTCCCCTTGGCACAACAGGCAACCTACAGCACCTAGGGACATCCTGACACTCACCCCCCCTTGACATGCTGGGTACCCCACGTCACCTGGTGCCATCTATGGGATCCTGTAGCACCCATCCCCATTATAGGGACCCTATGTTATCTGGTGCCACCTTTGGGACCTTATGACACTTCTCCCTTGACACGCTGGGTACCCCAGGTCACCTGGTGCCACCTATGGGACCCCACATCCCTCCAGCCCAGCAGACGGAGGCATTAAGGCGACATCCCCCCCCTCCACCCGCACTTCCAGCAGCACAGACCGGGGGCTCTGGGGGAGGCTGTGCCCCCTCCCAGCTGCAGCTGAACCCACAGGGTGGCAGTGTTGGTGGCACAGAGGCGCAGTGTGTGCTGTGGGATGGCACGTGCAGCCCTGAAAGCCCTCCTTGTGTCCTTCAGGGCCAGTGGATGAGCGTCGCTCTGTTCGACCCGAGCGCAGCTGCGGCGTTGGTGGGAGCATCTCTGTGCCAAAAAGAGAGGGGAGTGGAGGCACAGCAGGGTCATGTGTTTCTGGGGGAGGTTTCTCTTCCTGCTGAGGGCCGTGCAGACCTCTGCTGGTCGCCTGGGCAGTGTGGGGCAGCAGCACGGTGTGCCAGCTAATGCTCCCCATAAAAACCCACGGATGGAGGAGGGATGCGCTGCGCCTTGCCGTGCAGCAGCAAGCTCACCCAGCAATGCAGCTCCTGGATGCAAACTGGGGAGAGGCCAAGGGATGTGGGACAAGGGTGAGGGATGAGGGTGGCAGCAGCGTGGGACCCCGAGTGCAGGATCTGCCACAGAGGGATGAAATCAGGAGCTGATTTCTGCAATGGAGCGATGCCTCCATCCTAAGCGAGCTCCAGGCTGGGCACTGAACACAGCTCCTTCCTGAGAGCTGCCCCCAGCCCTCCCCATGCAGGCACTGTGCAAGGTGTGATGCCAGTATGCTGAGCTGCAGCTGATAGAGTGGGACGTGGGGAGGAGAGGGTCCTCCTGTGGGCTGCATGGTGGCTGCCACAACGCTGTGATGCTGCAATGCCATGATTCCATGATTCTGTGATGCTGGGATGCTCTGATGCAGTTATGCCACAATGCCATGATGCCATGATGCCATGATGCTGTGACGTTCTTGTGCTGATCACATAAGAGCACAGCCAACAGCATCATGGAATCATGGAATTCCAATGCTGTGATGTCATGATTCCATGCTTCCATGATGCTGGGATGCAGTTATGCCACGATTCCATGATTCTGTTAATTCCATGATGCTGTGATGCTGTGATTCCATGATTCCATGATGCTGTGATGCTGTGATGCCATAATTCCATGATGCTGTGATGCTGTGATGCCGTGGGGTCGGAGCATGCTCGCTGTGCTTTGCTTGCTGTGCTCGCCGTGCACCCATCGCATCCCATGCAGAGCTGCGGGCGTTGGGCAGTGCAGAGCAATCAGGTGCTCCTCCCGGAGCCTTAGAGCCGTTCTGCTGCGGGAATCGCGGTGTGGGGGGAGGCAGAGCCGGGGGGCGGTGATCCCATCCCGCTCGGGAAGGTAAGAGACCTTTTCTCTTTGCGTCTGACATCGGGATTGCCGCTGCTTGGGAAATGGCGCTGCCCCTTTCCCCTCCTTTTGGTGCCGTGGGGCCAAAGCGTGCGTCGCACCGCGTTTGTTGGATAAACAGCCGCGGAGACAACGGCAGGAGGGGGGGTGGGAGGGCTGGCGGTGCGCAGGGGGCTGCGGGGCCTTTGCTCGCCGCCCGTGGGGGAGCGAGAGCTTTGATCGGCTCTCATGAATAAACAACAGCAGCTCGGGGAGGATTAGCCCTCCCTCCGAAGATGTGCATGCTTTAATTTGGGGCAGCATCTTGCAGCTGACACGGCGGCAGTCGTCCCTGTGGGATCTGTCCCTGTCCCATCCCCGTTCTCCCAGCACCGCATTAAAAATGTTTGGTTTTTTCCCCCATGTTTCTCCCTGGGGACATCCCAGCATGCAGGATTTAAGCTTGCAGGCCCCACGCTCATTCCCTGCTGCTGGGAGCTCCCAGCAAGGGGAGGAACAGCAATGGGGAAACAAGGAGGGCTCAGAAGGGCCTTCTTCAAACAGCCCTGTGACACCATGGGGTCAGTGGGGTTTGGGAACCCATTGACATCATGAAGGTGCTATGGGGTCAATGGGGTTTGGGAATCCATTGACATCATGAAGGTGCCCTGGGGTCAGTGAGATTTGGGAACCTACTGACATTATAAATATGCTTTGGGGTCAGTGGGATTGGGGAACCCACTGACACTATGGGTGTGCCATGGGGTTGGTGGGATTTGGGGACCCGTTGACCATTTGGGGACCAATTTGCCATGGGGTCAGTGGGATTTGGGAACCCATTGACACCATGAATGTGCTACAGGGTCAGTGGGATTTGCGAACTACTGACATTATGCACGTGCAATGGGGTCTCTGAGATTTGGGAACCCACTGACATTAGGAATGTGCTGTAGGGACAGCGGGATTTGGGAGCCCATTGACACCATGAAGGTGCCATGGGGTCGGTGGAATTTGGGAGCCCATTGACATTATCGGTTTTCCATGGGGTCAGTGGGATTTGGAAACCAATTGACACTATGAATGTGCCATGGAGTCAATGGGATTTGGGAACCCATTGACACCACAAATGTGCCATGGGGTTGGTGAGATTTGGGAACCCACTGATGTCATGAAGGTGCCATGGGGTCAGTGGGATTTGGTCATGATGCAATAAAAAGGTTGCAAAACGTCTCCCCCAGCTAACATCCAGGAAAGGCACGATTTCCAACCCAAGCTAAAGGGAAAAATGTCCAGAAAGTGTCCAGCTCAGGGTGACAGCGCTGCTCAGTGCCACCAGCTGTGCAGAATCTGTCCCCTCTATGGCTTGGGAGCATCTCCACCTTCCAAAGGACAACAGCCACATGATGAGACCTGGCCTTGGTATCGGGAAAGGGAGCTGAACCATGGGCATTTCCAGCATTTTCACCCCAGGGCTGCAGGAGCCCAGGGAGCAGAGCTGTGGTTGGTCAGCCTTCAGCTCCCAGATCAGGTTTGGGTTCTGGTGCCCGGATCTCCACTCCAAATTGATCTGCTTTCAACACAGGCACCACTGCTGGCTGCAGAGGCCAACAACACTGTGCTCATAGCTAAGGTTGAAACCTCACCTTGACCACCAACAGAGCCACTGATGGAGCAAAGTCAGACTTTGGGATAGGAGGACGGTACCAGCATTTCCAGGGACACAACGCATTCTGGTGTCTCTGGCTAGATTTTCAATACAAGTCTTCCATTCCGCTTTTCCATTCTGATTTTCTGCTCAGATTTCCCATCCTTTCTGTGGGACAGTTGGATTAGAGCAGCGTTGGAGGGACAGGTTGGAAGTTACTTGGGATGGCGCAGTTGTTGGGCAGAGCACCCCAAGTCATCACCAGGCTGATGCTCCCAAAGGGAAGAGCCCATGCAGGGCTGTGTGTTGTTCCATCACATCCCCACTTCTCTCCACGGGGTGACTTTCTCCTAAAAATCCCTTATTTCCCAACTTTTCTGCTTGCCTGCAGGCCTCTTCCAGAAGAGACTGGCATGGAGTCGCTGGGCAGCCCTACAGAGGACGAGCACACATCCTGTAAGTACCAGCCCACCTACCGGGGTCCCTGGGGAGCACAAACCCCATGGGGTGACAGAGCACAGGTGGCCACAGCGCAGTTCCACCAAAACACCCATTCAGGAGAGGAACCAGATCTCAATTTGGGGATCTTTGACACAAACCCGGGGGGGGGGGAAATTGGGATCTCAAAGCATCGGTGCTTCCATTCAACCACACCTGAAGCATCACCTGAAACGGGACGAAGAAACTCAGCACGGCTGGCACTGAGGATGCAGGGCCAGGACAACCTGTCCCTTGTTTTCCTTTTGACTCCAGCTCCCCCACATACCTTAAACTTTAACGGGGCGCACCGTAAGCGGAAGACGCTTGTCGCACCTGAAATCAACATTTCCCTGGACCAGAGTGAAGGCTCCATTCTGTCCGATGACTTCTTGGACACGCCGGATGATCTGGATATCAATGTGGATGACATCGAAACGCCCGACGAGACGGATTCCCTCGAATTCCTGGGGAATGGGAACGAGCTGGAATGGGAAGGTATGAGGATGGCTGTGGGTGAACTGGTGAGGGTGGCCTCACTTTCACCGCTTCTGGCACCGCTCGCTGCTAGAAACGCTGCTTTCAGAGCTCACAGGTTGCAGCCCGACCTCAGCCTGGGGTAATGTGCAGGGTTTGTCCCTTTGCCAGATGACACTCCTGTGGCCACGGCCAAGAATATGCCTGGGGACAGCGCGGATCTGTTTGGGGACGGCGGGACAGAGGATGGGAGCGCAACCAACGGGCGGCTCTGGAGGACCGTCATCATTGGGGAGCAGGAGCACCGCATTGACCTGCAGATGATCAAACCCTACATGAGGGTGGTGACACATGGAGGTGAGGGGGATGCCTTGGGGGCTGGCTGCCCTCGTGGCTCTGCCAGCTGTCCCCTTTGAGGCAGGGGCTTTGTGCTGCTCGTGGCAGAAGCAGGGAGCTGCAATAAACACAAGCAGTGCTAAGTGTGGCTCCGAGGCAGTGTGAACCTTCCTGAGCCTTCCCACCAATTCCCAATGCTGCAGTGACCAAAGGTGCCAAACGCCTCTGGACCTCTCTGGGGCACAGCCAGAGGTGAAGGTACCCATAGGTGGGGGCCATTTGAGTGTGGCCATACAAAAACCTGGGGCAGAACTCTCTGCTCTGCCCTTTTTTCCTTCTTCCCTGAGCCCCACATGCACGTCACAGACAAAACCCAGCTTGGAGATGAACTCAGCTGTGACAAAGGTCCACCACAGGGACAAATGCTTCCCCAGAGCTGAGCAGAGCCAGACTTACCAACAGATCTTTGCTGGAAGGAGCAGCTGACGGTGCCTGTGCCTCTTTTCCAGGGTACTACGGAGAAGGACTCAATGCCATCATCGTCTTCGCTGCCTGCTACCTGCCAGACAGCAACCTGGCTGATTACCACTATATCATGGAGAACCTCTTCCTGTAAGTGGATGGGAGGGGATGGAGAGAAGGCAACTTGGGCTCCAGGGCTGCTGTTTGCTCATTGCATCTGGAACCTCAGCTGGAAGGAGCTTGAACTGGGGCCAAATGTCTGCAGCCTGCAGCTGGGGGGAATGTCACTGCGTTGAGATGTCCTCAGTGCTCACAAACAAGGCTGATAAGTCAGAGTGTTCAGACACTCCGTGTTAATTATGCTGGCGATGGACTCGGGCATAGCCACAGAGCACTGAACAGCTTGTAGCTGCTGCTCTGGGCAGCAAACAGTGCAGAGACATCTACTGATGCGTGCACTGTGCCAACAAGCGTGGGGAACCCCTGGGAAATGCACAAGGAGGCTGTGGATGCCCCAGCCCTGCAGGCATTCGAGGCCAGGCTGGATGTGGCTCTGGGCAGCCTGGGCTGCTGGTTGGTGACCTGCACACAGCAAGGGGTTGGAAGTAGATGGGCACTGTGGGCTTTTTCAACACAGGCCTTTCTGTGATTCTATGATGTGGTGCCGGGGGAGTTTGGTGTGCAGAGCAGGGACCCGGAGTCCCTTTGGGATGATGGAGGCAGCTTGCAGTGCCTTCTCTGAGCCTCATGTCCCCGTTGCTTCTGACCATCCTGCAGCTACGTGATCAGCAGCCTGGAGCTGCTGGTGGCTGAGGACTACATGATCGTGTACCTGAATGGAGCGACGCCGCGGAGGAGGATGCCGGGGCTGGGGTGGCTGAAGAAGTGCTACCAGATGATAGACAGAAGGTGAGATCCTGCCCTCCTCCCACATCTCTCACTGCTTCCATGGAATCATTCAGGTTGGAAGAGACCTGCACAACCCAACCCATCCCACTGCCCACGTCCCTCAGTGCCACCTCTCTACAGCTCTGAACCCCTCCAGGAGTGGTGACCCCCCATTCCCTGGGCAGCTGTGCCAGCACCTCACCACTGTTTCAATTCCTCTTAATACCCAGCCTGACCCTCCCGTGGTGCAATGTGAGGCCATCCCCCCTCATCCTATCGCTGTTATGTGGAGCAGAGGCCGACCCCCCCTTGCTACAACCTCCTTTCAGGAGCTGCAGGTCTCCCCTGAGCCTCCTGTTCTCCATACTGACCCATTCCATTCCCTAAACCACTCTCTAAGTCCCCACTGTGTTCCAGACCCTTCTCAGATCCACTGTCCCTCTCTGAACACAACCAGTGCTTGGTGTTGTTGGACCTCATCCCATTGGCCTCAGCCAAGTTCCAGATTCTGTAATCTTCTCCCCTCTGTCACATCTTGTTGACTTCATCCCCTCATCTCCCTCCTCCCCTGACTCAGATCCATGTAGGGACTATCCTACACCTGTAGGCAGCCATCCTACCAGCTGCCATCTCAGTGCTCCCACAGTGCTCATGAGCCCATGGGCTTTGGTTTGGAGGCCCCCACACACTGACAGATCACAGTGGGCTCTCAAGTTTGATATTCCATCCCATGGTTTCCCTCCAGGCTGCGGAAGAACCTCAAAGCCCTGATCATTGTGCATCCCTCGTGGTTCATCCGGACGGTGCTGGCTATTTCCAGGCCCTTCATCAGGTAAATGTAAAGCACTTCCAAATGTGAATGGTTTCAGAATGGGAACTGCATTAATCTTACGCTCAGCTTTGGGTAACGGTGCCCAAAGTGAGACCACGCAGCGGAGGGAGCACAGAGAGGAGGGGAGGAGGAGGAGATGGGCACAGAGGAGCGGAGCTCCACACCCCCATCAGGAACACCAGAATTCCTGCAGAGAGAAAAGCAAACCAAGGCCTCACACTCCTTCTCTTCTTCTGCCAGCGTGAAATTCATCAATAAGATCCAATACGTTCACAGCCTGGAGGAACTGGAGCAGCTCATCCCCATGGAGCACGTCCAGATCCCAGACTGCGTCTCGCAGTGAGTACCATGGCACTGATGGAGGGGGACATCGTGTTGGGTCCAAAGGACGTCGTGTTGGGTCCAAAGGACGTCGTGTTGGGTCCAAAGGACGTCATGTTGGGTCCAAAGGATGTCGTGTTGGGTCCAAAGCACGTCGTGTTGGGTCCAAAGGATGTTGTGTTGGGTCCAAAGGATGTCATGTTGGGTCCAAAGGATGTTGTGTTGGGTCCAAAAGACGTTGTGTTGGGTCCAAAGGATGTTGTGTTGGGTCCAAAGGATGTTGTGTTGGGTCCAAAGGACGTCATATTGGGTCCAAAGGACGTCATGTTGGGTCCAATGCTGCACGCTGGGAGCACAGAGCCTGGGGTGGACGTTGGCTTCTCAGTGTGTGCCAAGCAATGGTGTGCAGACAGCTCTCTGCCACCCCAGAGCCGAAGCATGGAGAGCAAACACTGTGTTTTGCTAAAAGCAAGTGGTGTCAGCGGGGTGATGCTGAAGAAGTGTTTCTTGTTTGTTGCAGATTTGAAGAAGAGAGGATCAAAGCCAGGAGAGAAAGGTAGGACTGCTCTCAGGTTCCTTCACTCGGGAAATTGCTGCCCTTTTTCTCTGTGCATTACTCTGCCCCCGTCTCCTCCAATGCAGAACCTCTCATTGCTCCCTGCAGCCCCCACCCCATTCAGCTCCAGCTTTCCCAGTCCCACTCCTGCACAGCAGGGCCGTGTCCTCAGCCCTCCTCGGGAAGACCTTAAACTCTCTGCTCTCCCAAAACGCAATAGATTTCAAATGCACTTCTTGCTTACAGGGCAGAAGAGAAACAAGACATGGCTGAAAGGGAAAGGTAATGATTTATCCCTCACTTAGACTTAATCCCTCACTGAGAAAATACCTGAGGCATTCTTGGCATGAGAACGGGGTCACAGCAAGGCCTACTTTTGTTGCAGCTTTGCTGCTGACCTTCATTTGTGTGCGTGGATCCCCAGCCCTGTTTGTCACCTCCATAAGCTGGCAGAGCCACTTGGTCATGGAGCACAGCCAGCAGCACTGGGAACGTTCAGTTTCAGCTCTTGCACAGTGGGAAAGTGCAGAGGGCCAAGTGCTGCTATCTGGCACATTCGGGTGCCCCCAAAGGCTGTAACATTAGATGGGAAGGAAAATTCTAGGAAGGTTTGGAAGACAGTGTCCAAAGCCAAAGCCAGGATCGCTTGGCCTGGTGTTAGCTCTGCTTTGGCCTCTCTGCTTTGTTCTCAGCAGCTCCCTCCCCAGAGCTGTGGGTCAGATGTGCCAGGACCCATTTGAGCCATGGGGACCACAGGACCTCGGGGCCAAGGGGCAAATTCACTAACTGCATCCATGGTTCTCTTCCCAGCAGGCCTGTGCCCCCTGCAGAGGATCAAGAAACCAGGTTGGACCACCATTCCCTTCTGCCTCCCCTCTGCTATGGGGCTTTGTTGCATTTGTAGTATGCAATGTGGAAAGTTCCAACACGTGTGTCATCCCAGAATCATTACTTTGGTTGGAGGGGAAACATCCCAGTTCCACCCACTCCATGGGTGCCCCCCACCTGCCCCGTGGCCCTGGGCTGCTCTGGGGATGGGGCACCCATGGGTGCCCATGGGATGCACTCAGAGTGTCACGGTGAGCTCTTCATGTGCCCTCAGGAAAGCCCTTAGAGGAGACCCATTCCCATCAGAGCTGTGCGTGGCGTCTCTTCAGCCCTGATCGCAGAACCACAAAACCATTAAGGCCGGAAAAAAACCTCTCAGGTCCCCCAGCCCACCTCCCACCCACTGCCCGTGTCCCTCAGCCACATCCACCCATTGGTATTTGGTGGAGGATTGCCCCCCAGACGCGACCGCGCTGTCAGAGACAACAGCCAGAACAAAGCACCACCGTTTGCCACCTCAAACCCACGCTGTCTGTCTGTTCCTCCCCAGCATGCCGTGAATCGAGGCAGCGCGGGACAAAGGGAGCAGAGAGCGACGCAGCCCAGCACTCCCCCCTGGAAATGACCTTTGGGTAGAAGACCTTTCCACCACCCAGCTCTGAGCTCTGTAAGGTCACGGGGCCTCCCCTGTCTGCACAACGCAAAGTCCTCCAAACTTCTGGAAAACATTTGACTTTTCAACAACAACAAGAAGAAATATCTCCAAGGATAGCACGTTTTCTTTTCAGGATGGGTTCCATCGTGTCCAGCAATGGTCTGCAGAGAGCTCGGAGCAAACAGAGACTCCACCTCCTCGCAGTGAGCAAAGAGCATCCCGCAGTCCATTTGCCCACAGACAGATCTGTTCTTCTTTTCAGTCCCAGCTCACTGCGACACTCTGCTGCCCCAGGGGATCGCTAATGCAAGAAATGAAAAGAGTCCATTTTCCCCCTTGCTATCCCTTTATTTTCCCCCTGTAAATGCCAAGTGCCCACCGCTCCTCCCAGCCTTGACCTCCGTTCATCTGCTGCCAGTTCTTATTAACTCGTAGTGAGCCGTTGCTGTGGGTAGATGCTGTGTTTTTACCATACTCATTCTGCCTCCGTAGGGCCCCGGTAGCTTTGGGAAGGGTCCCACAGAGCCTCCCTGTGAGCTTCTCCTCATGTCACACACAGTGGTCAGAAGGAGCCCTGCAGACAGGAGTGCTTCCTATGCCTCTGTGTTGGCTTCATGCCCTCGGACAATCCTCCATCACCGCTCCCTTGGTGGATTCCCACTGCCGAGGGTCAGGAACGCGCTGTGTGTCCTGGGGAGCACAGACCCCTCGGTACAGACAGATCCACGTGCAGGGATGGAGGAGAAAGTTGGGATGTGATGTGGGACTGTGCTGCCTGGTGCCGGGGCTCAGGAGGGCTCTGGGAGCAGAAGGGAGGAGAGCATGTTGGAAATGAGGACGTGGTGAAGGCAGTTGAAGATGCTGCTCTCGTCAGAGCGAGCTCACACACAGCACACCGGGCAGAGCCCTGCGCCAACAAGTGTGGATGGAGACCTGTGGGTCCCACACCCAGCCACCCCAACCCACAGCAATCCAAAATTAACCATGGGTTTCTGCGAGCGTCATTATGGGCCCCACTGGCAAGGGGAATTCTGCACAGCAGAGAAGGACTGAACAGCACTGCGACATCGGGGCAGCCCCTCCAGATCCTGTGGGCTTCAGATCATCCCATAAACACTGGGGATCTCCCTGTAGTAGGGTGGGAATTTGCCATCTCCTGTCGATAACACTGAGGTTGTCCTTCTGTGGTTTTGGACCATTTTAATGCATTTAGACAAAAAAAAAGAAAAAGAAAAAACAGAACTGCTCTGCTTACACAAAAGAGTGCAATTGGACGTTGGGAGTGGAGTTAGCAACCCAATGGGTGGGATGTTGGATAGCATCAAAGCTCAGCTCCCAAACCCCTTCTAACATCTGTAGTTATTAAAAACTCCAGTGAAGAATGTTTGAAACACAATGGGAAATCGTGCTGCTACAGAGCACGGGGCAGTGAGGAATGTAGAGGACGCGTGGTGCTGGGACCACTTCACAGTGCTGACATCCCACAGTCCATGAAATGCAACACTTCATGACCCCTAAGGACACGGTTTGGGGTTTTGTTGTTGGTTTGTGGGGTTTTTTTCCCTCCTTTTTCAATTCTTTTCCAAAGAACAGACGCTGGGTCTACGACTTCAGAAAAGCTGCAGGCCTGAAGATGATGTGTCCCGGGTTTCCAAGAGATTCCTTTGGGCTGAGAGTTCCCTGCGAGGATGCACAGACTTCACTGTGAGATGCGTAAGAAGTGATGTAAACACGAGTCCATTCACAACTTCTTTTTCCAAAAGGGCACTTTCTGATGGAGCACGTGGGATGCACCATATTTTAATTTTTCACAAGATGTCTGGATTGCATCAGCGTTCTGCTCCTGGATGGACATCTGTGTAGCTTTTCAGCACGGAAGAGAACGTTCAGCCCATAGCGGTGTGGGCACAGCCCAATGGGTGAGGGCTCAGCTCAGCCCACAGTGGGTGCGGGTGCCCCATATCCACAATGGATACAGGTACAACTAAATGTGAAAAGTTTTGGTAGCAACGAAAAATGTATCACTGACTTGTTGTTTCGGAGAGTGATTCAGATGCTCAGTGAAACTCTTTGCTGAGGACACAGCAGTGGGGTTGGCAGCGTCCCATAATTAACTACGCTGCAGTGCTGATGGCTTTAGGGCTGGTAGAGCAGCACAGGTTTCAACACATTGCCACAGGGTGGCCAAGGGATGGGCAGAGAGGCAAACGGGTGCAACAGGAGCTGCACCTGTCTGAAAATGCTGTCAGAAATTCACGTCCCGCTGTCACAGAGGTGAGAGGTTGATGGTAACTCCGGAGGACAGCGGACAAAAATTGGGGGCAGGTGATGGAGAACTGGTGATGCAGAGCTGCCAGTCCTGATGATGGAACTCACCGACCGTAAAGCAGCTGACAAGGGGCCAAGAGGAATCCAGAGTGACTGCAGACACTTTTTTTGCTGTTTCATAGAGCGCTGTGATCGGAATCAATGTACGGAAGGTCTGGTGCTGATGTTTCCACCGGAGTGCAGATTGTAGGAGATCCTCAGAGCAAATCTGCTCTACCAGAAGAAGATAAAGAAGTGAAATCACAGAATGACAGAATTGTAGGGGTTGGAAGGGACCTCCAGAGATCACAGAATCACAGAATCACAAGGTTGGAAACGACCTGCAAGATCATCCAGTCCAACCATCCTCCCACTCCTATCAGTGCCACAAGCACTAAACCATCTCTCGTAGCTCCTCATCCAGGCGCCTCTTGAACACTGCCAGGGACGGCGACTCCACCACCTCCCTGGGCAGCCATTGCAGTGCCTGACAACCCTTTGAGAGAAAAAGTTTATCCTAATATCCAACCTAAACCTCCTCTGGTATAACTTCTGGCCATTTCCTCAGGTCCTACTATTTGCCTGGGAGAAGAGGCCAGAACCTTTTGCACCACAACCTCCCTTCAGGAAGCAGGTTCCCTACAGCAGGTCGCACAGGTCGGCATCCAGGCAGGTCTTGAACATCTCCAGAGCAGGAGACTCCACCACCTCCCTGGGCAGCCTGTTCCAGTGCTAAAATAAATGTGGTAATGCAAGCACATTTCCATTCAGTCCTTTGCCAGCACGTAGACACACCTACCAAAGGAAACTGAATCAGCTGCATCCCTTTTCACCCCATCGTTCTCCAGGATGATGTTCCCAATACAGACCAGACCCCATTTCTGCCCCATAGAAACATCTCTAAGGATATGTGGACTCCTAAATGCTCTGCTTTCCATCAGGCAGAGGATTTACACGGCTGAACTGCTTCGTTTGGGCCAATTTAGGAACTGCTCCCATTCAGGACCACCCAGCGATGCTCTCTGGTTCACAGCAATGACCCAGGGAATGAAGCTGAGAAGCTGCTGCTCCGTTGGGAGCACTCACACCGCACTGCACTGCACAGACGTGAGCAGAGAGCCCCCCTCACCTGCACTGTTCCCAACTCTTTCTTCCAAAGACCCTTTTGCTGAGAGACGCACGGACGTGTGGATGAGGAAAGCAAAGCAGCACAGGTTTGAAGAGCAACACATCTCCTCCTGAACGTATCCAGGCGCTGAAAAAGGAAGGAGCCGATGAAGCAGTGGCAGCAACGAGCTGACATCGACCCAACAGCAGTGGAACCGCTGCTCCTACCCCAGATCCTCTGCAGCCCCTGGGGAAGGGAGTTTTTAAGGCACCGTGGCGATACGAGCCCATCGATCGCCGGGTTTTTCTTTCCTTTGCAGTGGCCCTTTTCACACAAACCCACATGTAAAAACATGTCCTTTTTCTAAAGTGTTTGTAATTGGACGGGCTGTGCTAGAAGGGTAGATTGCTGCTCAGTATGTATCGCTCTTTTTTGGCTTTGTATGATCCCATCAGAATCTGTGGATACCCAATTAAAAACAAGACTAATCCTCAAGAAAAAACCCACGTCCCTCTTTTTGTCTGTCCCTCTGGTAGGGGTGGTGGCACTGGAAGCTGAGTGTTTGCACCAAAATGACCTCTGTCCTGTCCACGTGGCACATGGCCCCTCCAAAGGGATCTCTGCCTTAGGACAGAGCTGCAGTCTGTAACAATGGGTACAGAAGGTGTGCACCTCCAATTTTTAATTAATCTCACTTATATAGAGTCATACTTATGTATATAAACATGAGGATTTACAGTGAGACATCTGAGGAGTCAATCTGAGTGCTTTATAAGTGGGATTTGGGGATATTTCAGCTGAGGAATTGGAAGTATGGATGGGTGCAAGCTTAATCCTATAGAATTATCACTGTGTTCACACTGTGAAATATTCAGGAAAAGAACTTGACACAGCTGAACCCAGTGGGCTGTGACAGGGCTGAAGGAGCCCCAGTGACCCTGATGCTGTTGGGTTGTGATACAGCCAAGGGAACCTCGGTGACCTTGCTCCCACTGGGCTGTGACACGGCTGAAGGATGGGTTGGGGTTGCACCTGATGATCCTGGAAATCTTTTCCCACCTTTGTGACCATCCCATGAGGACCACTGCTCTGCGTGGGCACTGACTGCCATTGAAGGACAGTTGTTCCTTTTTGTGTGTTCATCTGGCAACAACAAAAACAGTCTCAGAAAAACAAGATCCAGGTCCACCGACAGAACTGAATTCAGATCCCTCTCCCCCAGCTTTGGCCCATCGTGGAGTTACACACGGGCTGAAAGACATGAGGTTCCAATGGGGACAGAGCTGCTCTGTCAGCTCCTGCAGGTGGAATTCCTGCTGTTATTACCACACTGATACAAAGAAGAACCATTCCCCACTCCTCTCCATGGCCATTCCCACTAACCCCATGGTTCCTCCCACAGAGCACTGAGCCCCAAAGAGCTCCCTTTCCTGCAGCATCGGGATAGATGTGTGCTTCATTCAGAGTAAGGTCATGGGGTGTGGGAGCAGGACAGCTGCAGATCCCAACACTTTGGGAATTTTTTTCTACATCCCTAATTGGGCCCTGCAAAAACAAGCTGCCTGCCTTCAGGCTCCAGCTTTCCTTCCCCTCCCAGCCCTATAGAATCAATAATGTCAGAAAAGACCTCTATGATCATCTTGCCTGACATCTACACACTGCCTCACCCTGTTTCTTTCATGCCAACCTTTAGTCCATTCCTTCTGTGCCCATCCCTTTCCCTTCCCCCAACAATTCTGCCCCCCCACACCCCACAGCACACCCAGAGGTCCCCATTTCCTCCCACTGGTCCCCACTCCCAGCTCACAGCCCTCCCACCACCGTGGGCAGCAGTGGGATCAGCTGCAGTGACACGGAACATGTCACTGTTGGCAGCTCTGTGACAAGGTGCCAGCAAATGTTATCCTACAGAAGCTTGGTACCCTGCCAGCCCATGGTTTTGCCACCAGCTGATAGAGCTCCTTATCTTCTTTCAGGGCAGTCCTGTATGGAGGTAGAAATTGGACACGAATATCACGATGGTTCCTTCCAGCTCAGAATTTTCCAAGGTTCTCCAGTTCTTCCAAGTGGGTACGAAGGGTTTTGCATTGTTGATGTGAGTGCCACCCAGCCTTTGGAGAAACGCTCTGCAGCACAGCCCAGAGCAAACCAAGAATATAAAAATCTGCAGGTGGAAACACTGCCTTCCCTCAGTTCTTTATTAACTGCAGTGCTGCCTCATCCCAACGCTACCTCCAAGGAAGGCATCCAGAAATCCTGACGTAACAGTGCTCACATCCTAACCATAATCCTGACCCTGATCCTAACCTTGGCCCCATAAGCAACACCTTACAGCTTGAAGTCTGAATGGAAGCTTTAGGATCACCGATGCATCCTGCAGCAGAGCTCCATGCCTGTTGCAGAGCTGAGCTGCCCCAGGGGCACAGAGGCACTCCCCAGGAATGCTGGTGTCCCCTTTGCCAAACCTCTCCTAGCTTCAACCTCAAGCTGGCACATTCTAAAAGCAGAGAGCATCGCCGTCTGCCTGCGGTTGCAGCTGTCACCCCCCGTTTGTGTTGGCGAAGCGTCACCACGAACGGCTCTGTACAGAAATGAGCACGGAAAAAGGAAGTGCCACTGAGTGACATGTGACTCACCCGGCACGCAGCCGTAGTGCTGCTCAAAAAAGAACTCGTGAGCACGCGGCGACGGCATGGCCACGCCATGGGTCAGGAGGGCTCCCTGCTGCCAGGAAGGACGGCTGTTCTCGTTGGCGTCCGTTTGGGGTACTGGGCTGGGGGGCAATTCTCAGCTGCACAGAAGATGGCATGTTCCAAATGTATTTGGTTCCACGGTGACCAAAGGTGGCTGACCCCAGTGTCCCTCCACCTGCAAAAACCTGCAGGTTTTTATGGCCATGTTAAGGTCAAACACGGTGAAATCGACACTAATAAACACCACGCACTGTTTGTTCATTAACCAGACACCTCCCCAACTCGTGGGCAGGAGAGGGACACAGCGAAGAGGAAGAAAAATGTACTTCTGTTTGCACGGAGCTCAGCTGAGGCTGGACTGTAAGATGGGATCAACTGTTGCTACTCCTTTTCAGTGCACAGTGGCAACAGGCACCAATGGGCGACCCACTGTAACCACTGTGATGGGCACCTGCTGGGTGACCCCACTGCAGCCACTGGAAATCCCATGTCCAGTTTTCCCATTCCCATTTTCACCTCCCATTCATCCTCAGGAACTGCAGCTCCACACATCTCTACAGCAATCCCATCACGCTGCAATGGGAAAATGGCAGTGAGAGTCCCCAGAAACACATCAGCACACAGCTAATGCTGGCAATAAGAACTGGAGTGGGAACATGCAGAGGTCTGGGTGCTCAACGCACAGAGCAATGCAGCGTTGGGTCGTGTCATATAGCCCCATTCATAGATTTGCTATAGCCTGTCTCCATTGAAACAATCTCATCTGTTGCCTCCAACACCTTCATTGCAAGGTTCCAGAATCTGGTTAACGTTTTTCTGCTAATTGGCAACCTGTGTTAATTTGTGGTCGGCTTATCTTAACGGATCACCAGACCTTGACCTCATGGCTGATGAGCACAGTGCAGCCTGCAGGGTCTGCAGGGAGAAGGACCATGCTTGGTTGGATCACAGCTGGGGGGGCACAGCCCGGATTTGAGGTGCAAATGAGATTGTTTAGGGCACAAAGCTTTCTGCACAAAGCAGCCCTGAACACGAACTGATGATGAGGGCACACCATCCCCTGCCTGGAGAAAAAGGCATCGCTGGTGTGTGCCACGTGCTGGGGGTGCTAATGGGATGGGAGACACAACAGGCATCCGCACAGAGACGGGAGCAGGGATCGGTGCTGCAGCACAGGGCTGTAGGGAAAGGGAGACACAAGGTGTGTTGGTGCACTTACCAGCTGCATCGTTAGGTCGTTATTTACAGCCCCCTTTATGGCCAGGAATGCCGCCAGCACTGTCAGGCGCTGTGCTGATAAGCAGAAGGAAGGAAACGCGCGGTGCTTTGGTGACTGGAGCTCTGCCGGGTGCTGCTTTGAAACAATGCTCCAAATTCCCATCACTGCGTCCATCAGAACGCTGCCCGCCCCACACAGCGCGTCCCCGCGATCTGGGATCTGAAAAGATCGCTGTAATTAAAATCAAAGGCCCTGCATTGCAGAGGCAGTCTTTTATTTGAGCAGCGGCATCCGGATCTGACGGATGTGTGGGGGAACGCAGAGAGGGACCATCAGCACAGCCACCGGGCGCTGCGTCTGCGGGGCAGAGCTAGCTCCAGGCTGCAAGTGGTTCCCTAAGGATGTGAACAGGGGGCGGGACGATGGGTTTATCGGGTTTGGACGGATTTATACATACGGGAATACAAAGAGGAAGCAGAAGGGCGCTCTCGTTCTGCATTGTCCGTGTTGGGGTTTCAGGGAATCCGGGTGCAGCTGCGATCCGCAGAAGGGAAAGCAAAAGGAGAATGATTTCCTCGCTCAGCCCCACGGAGGGGGGTTGACATTTCCACCTGCCCCATTCCTAATTAAGGCAAAGGGATCGCCGCCGAGCGCTAATTATAGCCAGCAGAGCGACAGGTGCGCGCGTGACCCCGCGATCAGAGCCCGGGGAGAGGGGGGAGGAGGAGCCGGAGGGGGGGGGGGGGGGGGGGGGGGCGGGCCGCCCCCAAAAAAGGGCATGGGGGGGGCAGATGGGTGTCAGCTATGGGGCGGGGAAACGGCCGCCGGATGCTATAAACCCGCAGCAAAGCGCCTCTGTTTCAATGGAACAGCGGAGCGGGGCTGAGCCCAGCGGGAACGCAGCGCAGCCGAGGGGGAAAAGGGCCCCTCTGTGCAAAACCCCACAAACTGTGGGGTTCTCCTCCTCCTCCCCACACTGCACAGCTCGGCTATGGAGTACATCATAGGGATCGGAGGGTGAGTGTGGGTAGAATGGGATGGGGTTAGGGGGTGCATGGGGATGGAGGGGGTTATGAGGTGATATAGGGGGTGGGAGGGGGTTCCTGGGTTGTATAAGGGATAGGAGGGGGCTCTGCTGTTACATAGGGGATGGGGTTCTAGGGGTTGTATAGGGGATAGGACAGGGTTAGGGGGTGTATAGGGGGAGGGAGAGGGTTCAAGGCTGATATAGGGATGGGGTTCTAGGGGTTGTATAGGGGATGAGAGGGAGTTCTGGGGTTATTTAGGGGATAGGATGGGGTTCCTGGGTTATATAGGGGATAGCGTGGCATTATGGGGTTGTATAAGCGCTGACAGAGGGCTCATGGGTTATATAGGGGATAGGACAAGGTTCTAGGGGTTGTACAGGGGATAGGACAGGGTTCTGGGGGTTATATAGGGAATAGGAGGGGGTTATGGGGTGATAGAGGGGATGGGGTTCTGGGGCTTGTGTAGGGAATGGGATTCTATGGTTATATAGGGGATGGGATGGGGTTCCTGGATTATATAGGGGCTATATAGGGGACAGAATGGGGTTCTGGGAGCTGTATAAGGGACAACAGGAGGTTCTGGGGGCTCTATAGGGGACAGGACAGGGTTCTGAGGGCTGTATAGGGAATGGGATGGGGTTCTGCATTTACATAGGGGATTATAGGGCTACATAGGGGATTGTACAGCTATATAGGAGACAGGATGGGATTCTAGGGGTTGAACAGGAGATGGGAAGGGGTTCCGAGGTTATATAGGGGATAGGATGGGGGTTATATAGGGGATGGTACAGGATGGTGGGGTTACATAGGGGATGGGATGGGGTTATATTGGGGATGGAACGGAGTCCTGAGGTTACATAGGAGCTGGTACAGGATGGTGAGCTTACACGCGGGGTCGGACGGGCTATGGGGCTGCACAGCGGACGGGAGGCATGCCGGGGTCGGTCACACAGTACGGGGCCAACACGAGCACTGCCCCGGGGAGATCGGAGCCGCCACGGCGCAGACCCCTCTGCCCCCCACCTCCATCCCGCCCAACATGGCGGCGGCCCCGCTCCTCTCAGCGCCGCAGCGCCCTCCCGCGCGCGGGAAGCGCCGGACGTTCGGAATGTTACACTTCCGGGATGGGAGGCGGGCCGCGCTCGCGGCGACAGCCAATCAGCGCTCAGCGCGCGCCGCCGCGGCGCGAAATTCGAACGTGGAGCGCGCGCTCCCCGGTGCCGGTTCGTGTTCCGCCATTTTTGGGTCCGAATCGCCAGGTTTGGGGTTTTTGGGGTTTGGGTTTTTTTTTCGCTCTAGCGTCACCAACGGGGGCAAAACCACGCTGACCAACAGGATCGTCAAGGCGCTGCCCAACTGCTGCGTCGTGCACCAGGATGACTTCTTCAAGGTGAGCGCCGCGGGGATCCCACGCCCTGCTGACAGGGAGAGCGGTGGGGGCAGGGGGAGAGATGGGATGTGGGGCCAGGGGAGCGTTGGGGTTGATGGAGCGCTGAGGCCAGGGGAATTTGGGGCCAATGGAGTTTGGGGTGAATGGAGTATGGGACTGTGGAGCATTGGGGGCAGTGAGATGTGGGGCTGGGAGAGCATGGGATTAATGGAGTGCTGGGGCCAGGGAACCAATGGAGCGTTGGGGTCCACTAAGTATTGGTGTCAGAGGGGCATTGGGGTTAATGGAGCACTGAGGCCAGTGGAGCACTGGGGTTAATAGAGCATGGGTCAACGGAGCATTGGGGCCAATGGAATTTGGGGTCAGGGGAGCACTGGGATTGATGGAGCATTGGGATCAATTGAATATGGGGCCAGGGGAGCATTGGGGTTGGTGGAGTACTGGGAGCAATGGAATATGGGGCCAGGGGAGTACTGAGGTCGATGGATCACTGGGGTTAATAGAGCATGGGCCAGTGGAGCATTGGGGCCAATGGAATTTGGGGTCAACGGAGTGCTGGGGTAATGGAGTATGGGACTATGGAGCATTGGGGGCAATGGGGCATTGAGATCAATAGAATATGGGGCCAGGGGAGCATTAGAGTTGATGGAGCACTGGGGCCAGGGGAGCATTGGGGTTGACAAAGCATTGGGATTAAAGCATGTGGGGTCAGGGGAGTATTGGGTTTAATAGAGCACTGAGGCCAGTGGAGTGCTGGGGCTGATAGAACCTTGTGGCCAATGGAGCATTGGGGGCCAATAGAAGATGGGACCAATGGAGCACTGGGATCAATGGAATATGGGGCCAGGGGAGTGTTGGGGTTAGTGGAGCACTGGGGTTAACAGACTATGGGGCAATGGAAGATGGGGCCAGGGGGGCATTGGGGTCAATGGAACATTGGGGTCAATAGGATACGGGGCCAGTGGAGCATGGGGTGGCAATGGAGTGTTGGGATTAATGGAACATAGGGCCAGGGGAGCATTGGGGTTGGCTATAATATTAGGGTCAGGGGAGCACTGGGGCCAACAGAGTATTGGGGGGTTGGAGTACAGCTCAGTGGAGCATTGGGGCCAATGGAATATGGGGCCAGTGGAGCATTGGGGTCCAGTAAGTACTGGGGTCAGGGGAGCACTGCTATCGGGGGAGCTTTGGAGTTATTGAGCATGAACCAATGGTGCACTGAAGGCCAACGAAATATGGGGGAACATTGGAGTCAATGGAATATAGAGCTGGTGGAGCATAGGGGCCAGTGGAGCTATTGGGGTCAGGGGAGCATTGGAGTAATGGATTATGGGGCCAGTGGAGCACTGAGGCCAATGGAATATGGGGCCAGTGGAGCATTGGGGTTGATGGAGCATTGGGGAGTATGGGCTGGTGGAGCACTGGGGCCAGTTTGCATGCTGCCCTATATGTCTGCTTATAACCCTGAGTGCTGGGATGGCTGCAGCATGGCCAGCCTCAGCCCTCTGTCACCAATGGCCCCGAGGAGCCCAGAGCACTGCTGAGGTTTTTGGGGTGGGGGGGAGATGGGGAAAGGCTGTGATTAAAGGCTGTTGGGTTTGGGGGAAGCGATCCTACTGGCTTTGCAGCAATGTTTTCTCACTGTGTTTCAGCCCCAAGACCAAATAGAAGTCGGGGAGGACGGCTTCAAGCAGTGGGACGGTAAGAGCGGTGCTGGCTGTAGGATGCAGTGATGTATCTTCTTTCGTTGGGCTGTTTTGTTGGGGTTTTTTTGTTGGGTTTGTTTTTTTTCCTGCTGTTGTTTTTCCCTAAGCATTTCCTTTCAATTCTTAACGCTGTCATAGTCCGTTAACCTTTCGAACCCGTGTGGGTGGCGGCGTTTGATGGGGATCCTCTCTCCCACCCACCCCTCAGTGCTGGACTCCCTGGATATGGAGGCCATGGTGAGCACGGTGCGTGCCTGGATGGAGAACCCGGTCAAGTTCGCCCGTTCCCATGGGGTGAACGTCACACCTGACCCTACAGAGCCTCCGTCCAAAGAGCCCCACATTCTGCTCATCGAAGGCTTCCTGCTTTACAACTACAGGTGAGCTCGAGGGCGGGGGGAACCCATGGAATTGAAACCCATTCCTGGTATCAGCGTGCCCCACCGAGTCCCCATAGCAGATTTTGGGGTGGGGGTCAACCATGCGATGCATGGGGTGACTGCTGATGAGCCCGCCCTACAGGAATGTGCCTTAATGACAGCACTGGTCAGCAGGGTGGGAAATAGGAAGGTTGATTGTGGGGTTTTGGGGGGGAGGGTAAGACCAGGAAATAACGATTTCTTTCTGCAGACCCCTGATGGAGCTCTTCGACCTCCGCTACTTCCTGGCAGTGCCGTACGATGAGTGCAAACGGAGGAGGAGGTGGGTGGTGCTGGGCTGCAGCACTGACCAACCCCAAATCCTCATCCCAGCCAGCACTGCTCACCCTTCAGCCTTCATCCCAGCTGGCACTGCCCAAACCTGAATCCTCATTTCAACTGACACTGCTGACCCTAAACCTTCATCCCACCCAGTACTCCCACCCTAAATCCACGTCCCAGCCAGAACTGCTGACCCTAAGCCTTCATCCCAAACAGCACTGGCCAACCCTAAATCCTCACCCTAAGCCCTCACCCCAACCATAAATGCTCACCTCACTTTGGACTTTAGGATTTTGGGATCACTGCTGGTCCTAAACCTTCATCCCAGCCAGCACTGCTCACCCTGAGCCCTCATCCCAACCATAAATGCTCACCTCACTTGGGGATTTAGGATTGTATGATCACTGCTGATTCTAAACCTTCATCCCAGCCAGTACTGCTCACTCTAAGCCCTTACCCCAACCACAAAAGCTCACCTCACCCAGCACTGCTGATCCTAAACCTTCATCCCAGCCAGCACTGCTCACCCTAAGCCCTCACCCCAACCAATTCTGCTCACCCTAAATCCTCACCCCACTCAGCTCTGCCCAGCTCTCCCATCCCACCCCTTCCTCCCATCTCACACTGCTGACCCCAATCCCCCTCCTGACCCCAGTAAGGGTGATGAGCTTTGGGGTACCCTGCACTGCCGTTATTGGTGTGTAGGAGCATTGCGTGCAAACTGGAATTAATGAGTTTAATTAGGATAAGTGACCCCATGCCATAGGGGGATACATCTATAGGGGGCAGTAGGTGAGCCATAGGGGGGATTATAGGGGGATATGAGGCTACAGGGGGCTGTGGGGTGGATATGGGGAGATATGGGGCAGTCAGTCTTGGCTCTGACTGTCCCTTTGGAGTGGGTTTTACCAACATCCCACCCACCAACGGGGACGTGGCACGCATCCCCTACAGCCACCATGGACCCCATCGGGGGGTGCTGGAAGAAAACCTACCCCGAAATTGGGGGTGACAGTTGCTGGGAAGCGATGCCCACCATCCCCATGTTCCCTGTTTGCAGTACGCGCAGCTACACCGTCCCTGATCCCCCCGGCCTCTTCGATGGCCACGTGTGGCCCATGTACCTGAAGCACCGCAAGGAGATGGAGGACAACGGGGTCGATGTCGGTGCGTGGCCCCATTCCCTGCCCTCGGGGGTTTTGAGGTCGCTGTGTCCCCCCACAAGGACGGTTTGATGACGGTCCGTGTCACAGAGTCACCATTAAGGATGGGGGAGAACTCTGAGGTCACTGAGCCTCGTGCTGTACCCACATGGAGCTGTAGGGCTGGTTGGCGATGGCCAGGGGGAAAATAGGGAGAATTAGGGGGGGAAAGACAACTTTCTGCTGGGGGAAGGGGGGTTTGGGGTGGGTTCTGTTGTGGGGAAGTGGGAAAAGAGCCAACAAAACCGATGCTGGAGCCAACATTTAGGCCAACAAAGCCAGCGTTGGGGCCAACATTTGGGACCAACGAAGCCAACATTTGGGGCCAACATTTGGGACCAACAAAGCCAACATTTAGGCCAGCAAGGCCAATGTTGGGCCAACATTTGGGACCAACGAAGCCAATATTTAGGCTAACAAAGCCAATGTTGGGGCCAACATTTGGGGTCAACATTTGGGGCCAGTGAAGCCAATGTTGGGGCCAACAAAGCCAACGTTGAGGCCAACATTTGGGACCAACAAAGCCAACACTGGGTCTATCCATGCCATATTTAGGAACAAATCAATGCAAATGTTGCCCTAAGCATCCCATCTATTAACCAGGCCCCCCCCCCCGGGTCAGACACCCCACAGGTTCCCCCCCAGCCCCCCATTTTGTGACACCTCCTCTCCCTCAGTCTATTTAGATGGGCTGAAGAGCAGAGAGGAGCTCTACGACGAAGTCCTGGAGGACATCAGGAACAGATTGCTGAACCGCCCCCCAGGTAACCCCACAGCTGGGGGGCAGGGGAGCAGCCCTGGGTGCTGGGGGGGGGGTCTCACAGCACCCCTTCTCCTTCACAGGGCCCCCCAAGAGCTGAGGGACCCCACGCTCAGATGTAAATACTACTTAACGCCGCCGTCGGAACGAGGGTTGATTTGGGAAACGTCTTTTGTATATAATTGAGAACTGAAGATAATTTATTTGCAACCGTGCCGGGCAGGATTTGTTATTTTATTTTATTTTATTTCATTTTATTTTATTTTTATATTCCACCACATTTTGCCAGAAGTTGGGAACTCTTCTTTTTTTCCTGATGGAAAGAACAGAGGCCGCCTTTGGGACCCGGCCGCTCCGCAACGCCGTCGTTCCCATGCAGTAAAACCAGTTCCAATCTCTCCTTTCATTTTTCCTCTTGAGCCGAGGTTGTTATGGGGTGGGGGCTCCTGCAGCCCCATAACCACGCACTGCATCGTCGGCCTCTTTGGGGCCGGGTAGGAACTGGGATTGTGCCCAACTCTGATGGGAAAACCCAATGGGATTTGGGATGGGGGGAGCTCTCCATGGGTTCCCCTGCGTAGGGGGGTCCCTGTGGCACCCAGGAGCCCCTATGAAGCACTCAGGAGTCCCTGTATAGCATTTGGGAATTCCTACAGCGTTTAGGAGTCCCTGTATGGCTCTCAGGAGCCCCCATTGCATTCAAGACTCCCTGTATAGTGTTTAAGAATCCCTATTGCACTCAGAAGTCCCTACATGGTGTCCAGGAGCCCCTGTAGCATTTAAGAGTCCCGATGTAGGACTCAGAAGTCCCCATAGAGCATTCAGGAGTCCCTATATACCATTGAAGAGTTCCTGTGTGCTGCTTAAGAATCCCTGGACAGCATTTAGGAATCCCTGTTGCACTCAGGAGTCCCCATTTGGACCTCAGGAGTTCCCCATAGCATTTAGGGAGTCCTATATAGGACTCAGGAGTCCCTGCATAGCATTTAGAGCCCTAGAGTCCCTGTACAGCATTTAGGAATCCCTGCAGGACTCAGGAGTCCCTGCACAGCATTTAAGAGTCCTTGGAGCGTTTAGGGATCCCTATGGCACTCAGGAGGCCCCATAGCATTTAGGATCCCCCTATGTAGCACTCAGGAGCCCCTATGGTGCCCACAGCCTCGAGTCCAGCGCAGGGGAGCTCCCTGTGCAGCTTGGGGGTTTGCTGGCCGTGATCCCATGGGGCTCCTGAAACCCAAACCCGCAGCACCAGCGCAGCCTCAGCACCCGGTGAACTTTGTGCTTTTGGGATCAGCTGTCGCTGTAGGATTCCCACCCCCCCCTCCTCCCTTCCCCTCTGTTTGGGAGCAGATGGAGCCCCTGGGTTTCAGCCCCGAAGCAACGGGAGCAAATGGGGTCGGCCCTCTGCCCCCCATGGATCCCTGCGAGGGGGATGGGAAGAGATCACCCCACACTGCCCTGCTATGGGGACACCGCCAGCACAGCACTCCGTCACATTGCCACCTCCCCCCCCAGCCCTAAAATTATCACCCAGCCACGTGCCCCACAGCTTGGGACGAACCCGACACCCCACAGCACGTCAATGGGCACGTGGCACGGCCCCATGGAATGACCTATGGCACAGCCCCATGGCATGACCTATGGTGCAGCCCCATGGAATGACCTGTGGTGCAGCCCCATGGCATGACCTATGGCACAGCCCCATGGCATGACCTATGGCATGGCCCCATGGAATGACCTGTGGTGCAGCCCCATAGCACAACCCCGTGGCACGGTCGTATCCTCCTTGCTCCCCACACCAAGCCCCGTGGTTGGGGTTTATATGTGGCCAAATGGGCCCAGATTTGGACCCCAAGACCTCCCCCAGATCCCCCACCCCATTCCCATGGCCTCTCCCCGATCCAACAGACCTGCATTCCCAAGATCTCCCATAGACCCTTCCCATTCCCATCACCTCCCCCCACAGATCACCCCCAACTCCCCTCCCATTCCCATGACCTCCTCCAAACCCCCAGACCCCCCCAAGGCGCTCACTCCCAGCCATAAGAATGCCCAAATCCTTCTCCCCCCCCGCTCCTCCCCTTGCACCCCAAACCCACACAGAGGGGTTATGAGGACAGAAAGCTTTATTTTATTAAAAGGGACTCAAAGCTGCACCCAGCTGGGAGGAAGCACCGTGGGGCAGATGGGACGTGTGGGGCTGCCCTGGGGGGTGCTTCCAATTCTCCCCCCAAGCACGGCCACTCTGGGGTCAGGCTGGGGTTTGTGGCCATGTAGGAACAGTGCTTTGGTCCCATTCTCCCTCCATAGGGGTGCGACCCTGAGGGACATGAGATGTCTGCCCCACTGAGTGGAGCCCCACAGATGGCACAGGACCCCCAGAGGAGCCCAAGGAAAGGGGAGTGCGGCCGTGGAGCTCAGGGGGAAAAAACCCTACAGACACTGGGGACAACCAGGGGCTCTACTGGGGACAACAGCACACTGAGCTCCGGCCCCACACCGACACTGAGGGCACGCAAAGCTGAGCTACAGGGCTGCCATCCAACCCCACTCGGTCCCTGACCCCACTGCCAAGCCATGGGGCTGCTCCCACCCCACAGCCTGCCCCCCCGACCCCAATGCCTAACAATAGGGTTGCCAATCCCACCCCACAGCCCCATATGTTCCCTGACCCAGTGCCTGGCCGTGAGGCTGCTGTCCCAACCCACAGCCCCACACATTCCCCAGCCCCACTGCTAACCATAGGGCCACAGCTCCCACCCCACAACCCCACGTGTCCCCACAACCCCCCTAC
>NW_024962320.1:0-28978 GCF_019238085.1 Lagopus leucura | reverse complement strand
CATGGGGCTGCTGTCCTGCCCCACAGCCCCACATGTTCCCCATCCCCACTGCTAACCATAGGGCCACTGTCCTGCCCCATAGCCCCATACTCACCATCCCCACATCCCCACGTGTCTCCCCAAGCCCTCTACCCAACCACAGGACCCCCACCCTGCCCCATGTTGCGGCCCCTTGACCCTACAGCCCAGCCATGGGGCTGCTGTCCTGCCCCACAGCCCCACATGTTCCCCATCCCCCCTGCTAACCACAGGGCTGCTGTCCTGCCCCATCTTCCCCACATTCCCCAGCCCCTCTGCCAACCGCAGCCCCACAGCCCCATGCTCCCCATCCCCACGGCTCCCACCCCCCATCCCCGCCCCCCTCAGCGGATGCTGCCATCCTCCCCGCCGCCCTGCAGCTTCTCCCTCTCGATGGACCACAGCAGCTCCTGCACGAAGCGCACCTCGGATGCCACCTGCTCAGCCAGGGCACCGTAGCGCTTCTCCAACCTCCGGTAGCGCCGGCGCAGCCCCCCGGCCGCCTGCATCACATTCCTGCTCTCCTCCTGCGCCCGCTGCCGGGCGGACTCGGCTCGGAGCAGCTCCTGCCGGATCTGCCGCAGGTCGCGGCCGATGCTCTCGTTCTCCTCTTTGTACCACGATTCCTTTTCCTCGTAGATGGACAGCAGGGCCTCGATGTCCTCCCGGAAGGATCTCTTGTTCTTCTGGATCTCACGGAGGGTCTCCTCCGCCGCCGCCACCTCCTCCATCACTTTGGAGAAGCGTTCGAAGTTGATGTAGGTGTTGTTGGGCGGCATGCTGGAGTGAGACTTGATGGTGTATTCCTTCAGCCGCGTCGTCTTCAGCCGCCGTCGCTGCTCTGCCTTCTTCCCACTGTCCTCATTGCGGACGTTCCTCCTCTTGATCACCTGTGGGGAGACGTGGGGATGGGGCAGCGCAGCGGGGCCAGATTGGCCCTATGGGGTGGGAGGAGCACCGAAGGCACCGGAAGGGACTCACAGGGACAGGAGCACAGAATGGGGTGGGGTGGGGTGGATTGAGTTGGGTTGAGTTGAGGTGGGTTGGGTTGAGTTGGTTTGGGTTGAGGTAGGTTGGGTTGAACTGAGGTGGACGGAGGTGGATTGGGTTGAGGTGGGTTGGATTGGGTTGGGTTGGGTTGAGGTGGGTTGGGTTGAGTTGGTTTGGATTGACGTGGGTTGGTTTGGGTTTGGTTGAAATGAGGTGGACTGAGGTGGATTGGGTTGAGGGGGTTGGGTTGGTTTGGGTTGGTTGGGGTTGAGATGGACTGAGTTGAGTTGAGGTGGGTTGGGTTGAGGTGGGTTGGGTTGAATTAAGGTGGTTTGAGTTGAGGTGGGTTGGTTTGGGTTGAATTGAGGTGGATTGAGGTGGGTCGGGTTGAGGTGGGTTGGTTTGGGTTGAGATGGATTGAGTTGGTTTGGGTTGAGTTGAGGTGGGTTGGGTTGGGTTGAGTTGAGATGGACGGAGGTGGATTGGGTTGGGTTGGAGGACTCCAAAGATCTCCCCATTCCAACCCTCACCACAGGCGGGTGCCCCTCAGTACATCAAAGTGCCCAGGACCCCCCACCCCCAACGCCTCCAGGGACGGGGCATCGCTGTGGGGTGGGACTGCCCCACACCTGACCCCACAGAAACAACACACGCTTCCTCCAGACCCCCCCACGCAGGCTGACCCCACCGCATCGCTGAGCCCCACTGCTGACCACACATGGGACATCATGAGACTCAAACCACGGATCTGAGCGCTGTTCCAGTGCCACAACAAATCCACGTGGCTGTGGGGCCACAGCCCACCCCACTGCCACAGCCCCCATCTGCCCCACAAGCCCCAAACCATCACTTGGAAACCCCATACCTTGATCCAGGGGTGCTCCAGGCTCTGAGCTATGGTCATCCGCTTCCTGCAACAGCAGTGGGGTGGGACGGGGGGGGGTGAGGTTGGGGGTTGGGGGGGGGGGGGGAACAGGAGGAGAGGGGACAGGATCAGGGGGATGGGATCAGAAGGGCACAAAATCAGGGGGGCCACGCAGGGTCAGCCCTCAATCCACCGCTTCCTCACAACCCCATTCCCTCCTTTCCATGTGCTGCAGCCACAGGTGACCCCGCAGAAACCAACCCAACCCCACACCGATGTGGGGCACAGCCAGGCCCACGTCAGCCCCTGCCACCCACATCCCAACCCTCACTTGGGGTCCTTGACCAGCAGCCGGCGGATGAAGTCCTTGGCCAACTCGCTGGTGCTGCTGAAGTATTCCTCATCGAAGTCGTAGTTGACGGCGGAGATGTTGGTGAGGGTCTCCTGCTTCGTTTCCCCCAGGAAGGGGGAGGCCCCGCTCAGCCTGCAGCAATGGGGAGATGCTCAGTCCCACATTCCCACCCCCTGCAGCTCCCTCAGCCCCGGCCCCAACTACTCACAGGATGTAAGTGATGACCCCAATGCTCCTGGAAGGGAAAAGAGGAGCTCAGAGCCTCACAGCGTCCCCCCACGTGGCACAGAGGGGACGTGGGGAAAAGTCCTCGCCCCACACCGGGGCTCACTCACCACATGTCAGCCTCCAGCCCCAGTGGCTCGTAGTTCACGATTTCTGGTGCTTTAGGAAGGAAGAAGGGAGAAAACAAACTCATTTTGGGGGGAAAATTGCATGGACATGTGGGGCACCCGGCTCTGCCCCACAGGGAGATAACCCACCCCAGAGGCATCTCTGCAGGATGAGGCCAACATTTCTGAGCCCAGAGAACCCCCTCCCCCCCCCTCCAAAACTGTGCCTCACCCACAAACTCTGGGGTCCCGAAAATGTTCTTGAACTCATTCCCAGCTTCGATCTTGTGGGCGATCCCGAAGTCGATGAGTTTGATGCGAGGGTTGGGCACGTTCTTGTCCAGCAGCATGATGTTCTCCGGCTGTGGAGGGGGAGGGATGATCAGTGCTTCACCCCAATGCTGAACATGCAGCATTCCACAAGCCAGCAGTGTGCCACGATGGCCACAAAGACCGATGGTTGACCAATGGTTGGCCACAAGTCAGCAGTGTCCTCCTGTGGCCAAGAAGGCCAACGGTGTCTTGGTTGACCATGGGCTGACCACAGGTTGACCATGAGTCACAGTGGGCCCTGGTGGCCACAAAAGCCAGTGGTGTCCCAGTCGACCAATGGTTGACCAACAGTTGATCAATGGTTGACCACAAACCAAGATCTGCGCCCCAGCAGCCACGAAGGCCAATGGTTGACCAGTAATTGACCAACAGTTGGCCACAGGTTGACCACAAGACAAGAGTGTGCCCCAGCAGCCACGAAACCCGGTGGTGTCCCAGTTCACAGAATCACAGAATGACAGAATAGTAGGGGTTGGAAGGGACCTCCAGAGATCATCGAGTCCAATCCCCCTGCCAAAGCAGGTTCCCTACACAGTTGAGCAATGGTTGACCAACAGCTGGCCAATGGTTGACCACAAACCAAAATCTGCGCCCCAGCAGCTACGAAGGCCAATGGTTGACCAATAATTGACCAACAGTTGGCCACAGGTTGACTGCAAGACAAGAGCGTGCCCCAGCAGCCACGAAACCCACTGGTGTCCCAGTTGAGCAATGGTTGACCAACAGCTGGCCAATGGTTGACCATGAATCAAGATCTGCGCCCCAGCAACCACGAAGGCCAACGGTTGACCAATAACTGACCAACAGTTGGCCACAGGTTGACCACAAGCCAGCAGGGCATCCCAGCAACCATGAAGGCCAGCAGTGTCCCAGGTGACCAACGGTTGGCCAAGAGATGGCCAATGGAAAACCACAAGCCTGCAGAGCGTCCCAGTGGCCAAAAAGACCAACAGCAGCCCAGCTGACCAACAGCTGACCACCCAACGTCCCACCCAACCCCTACAGCTCCCACCCCCACCCCAGACCCCCACCTTCAAGTCAAAGTGTGCGATGCGCTTGGAGTGCAGGTAATGCACCCCGTCCAGGATCTGCTTGAGGAACTGCGTGGCCTCCTCCTCCGTCAGCGACTCCTTTTCCGCCAGGAAGTCGAAGAGCTCCCCGCCCGACACCAGCTCCAGGATCAGCACCACGTCCGTCTTGTTCTCGAAGATGTCGTGCAGGGTGATGATGTTGGGGTGCTGGATCTCCCTCAGGATGTCCACCTCCCTCTCGATCTCCTCCCTGCTCACCCCCCGGCGGCTCGACGACAGCCGTCGTTTTTTGATGAATTTGGCTGCGTATTCCAGGCCTGTTTTCCTCTCCCGGCATTTTCTCACGATGGCAAATTGGCCGCTGTGGGAGGAAAGAACCTGAGAACCTTCAGCACGGCTCAGGCAATGGGAGAAGGCACAGATCCCAACAGCTGGTGGGGAGCGGGGTTCTCTCGGATGCAGCCAACATCCTCCCCGGATGGGGATGGGGCAGAGCAGCCCCTACAGCAGAGCCCACAGGGCTGCCCCATAAGCTCGGGGTGCATCCCAACCCTGCAGCACGGGATGTGGGAAGGAAATCTCTTCCTCCCACGGACGCAGCAGCTGCTCAGCTGTCCCCACGCTGCCGGGCCGTGCAGGAAGCCAGCCCCACAGCCCTGCTCGTCCATGACCCCAACCTCAGTCCGTAGGCTCGGGGCCGCTCATCCCAACGGATGGGGCTGGGGCTGTCCGTCCCTCCCGCCCCATCTCTCCGCAGGCTCGGGGCCGCTCAACCCCCGCTCCCTTCCCCCAAATCCCCGCAGCGCCGTGGAGGAGGACGCCGCCCCGCAGCCCCGCAGCTCCGCACCGCCGCCCCTACGGCCCCTCCCCGCTGACGTCCGTCCGTCCGTCCGTCCGTTCCTCTCTCCCGGCCCCGCGGAGCCATATAAGGACCGCAGCGCCGCGCCGGCCCCAAATCGCAGCGGAGCGGCACGGCGAAACCCCAAAGCGGTGCGGGACGCGCATCGGGACCCGCCCCACAAACGCGGGGCCGGCCGGGGGCACCGGAGGACGGCAATTTAACGCCACGAATGCCGCTTCCCGCCCGCTTTCCTCCCGCCGGCGCTTCTCCCCGGCCCCGCCGCCCCCCGCTCACCTGCCCAGCTCTTCCCCCATCTCGTAGAAGTCCTCCACGCTCTCCTGCCGGAAGGTGGACATGGCCGCGGTCCCGCGGCTTCCCCTCCGCTCGGTTCAGCCCCTGCGGAGCGGGATTCGCGGCTGAGCCCCGCGCCGAGCCCCGCGCCGCCCCCCGCCCCGCATCGCCCCGCGCCGCCGCCGCACCTGAGCCGCCCCCGCCCGCACCGCCGCCGCCGCATTCCACCACTGCTGCCGGCTCCGCCCCTCCGCCTCCGCTATTGGCCACGGCGCCTCCGACGTCCCGCCCCTCGCGCGCTATCATTGGCTTCTCGAAGTGACGTCATGCTGGAATGCGCGGATGAGGCCGCGCGGGGTGGCCCCGCCCTGTTGCCCGGCCTCGCCCAGGAGCTGCGGGATGCGGGTTCGAATCCCGGCGGCGCCTCCCGGCGGTCCCGCACCGCTGCTCCCCTCCCCCCCCCGCCGCTGGGAATCCCGCAGCTTTGAGCTCTCGGAGGCCGGGGATCCGGCGCCCCGGCATCACGCAGGGACCACGCGTGACCCAGCAAAGCGAGGAGGTGCACGGCCAACCCTTCTTCACCATATCAAATTTATTATTTCCAGTGGCACTAATACATTGGTTGATGCTCATGATGACAATCACACTGCACAAGATCTCCCTGCCTTCGAGTTGCTGCCCAACCACAACACCTCCTCCCCTCCCCCCCCCCCCCCCGGGCCCCCCGGCCCCCCCCCGGGAGAGGGGAAGCAGCCCCCGCACCCCTCAGCCTCTCTTCCCCCCCCATCAGCAAAACAAAGCAGAGACGCTCCTCAGCTCAAGTCAAATAAATATGGAATCAGGCAACTCTAGTTGCATCGAGTGGAAATGCTTCGTTACAATGGCACCGAGCAGGGCCCCAGATGAGTCATGTGCAACACAGAAACCTATAAGGCTGAATATCAATGCTTTTTTTTTTGTTTCCTTTTTGTTTTTTTTTAAAGTCTCCAATCGCTATGGAACTGATTAAGTACAATGCAAAGAGATGGGTGCTGCAGTTCTACCCTCTGCCCGCTGTTACACTAGTTAGTTTGTCTGAGTCCCACACCAGCAACGGTGGGTGCGCAGCCTTTACAACTTGTCCAGGAAGTTGTCCAGGGCTGGGATGCCCTCCTTCAGCCCCTTACGTTTGCGGGTCTCAGCCACCACCTGCGAGGGGCGGCTGGTGCTGTCGAAGGGATCCCCAGGCAGGATCTGCCAGTGGTCAAACACGCACTGGGGGAAAGCCTGGCCGCCTGTGTTGGACCTCAGGTCAGCTGTGAAACCTGGAGGGGAGAGGAGAGGAGTCGGAAGGGGAATCACAGCCCAGCCCCACAGATGCGGGATTCCACCTTCCCATGAACCTCCAGCCTCCCCCCACCGCCACCAACAGCCCACATCCCACCCCACCTCCAGCCCTTAAAGCACAGGACACGAATCACAGAAACACCAAGGTTGGAAAAGACCTCAAAGCTCATCCAGTCCAACCGTTCACCTGTTCCCAACAGCTCCCACTAAACCATGTCCCTCAACACAACATCCAGTCTTTCCTTGAACACCCCCAGGCTCGGTGCCTCCACCACCTCCCTGGGCATCCATTCCAGTGCCTGACCACCCTTTCTGACAAGTAATACTTCCTCATGTCCAGCCTGAATCTCCCCTGCCGTAGCTTGAAGCCATTCCCTCTGCTCCTATCACTGATGACACGAGAGCAGAGGCCGACCCCCAGCTCACTACAACCTCCCTTCAGGAAGTTATAGAGAGCAATAAGGTCTCCCCTGAGCCTCCTTTTCTCCAGGCTGAACATTCCCAGCTCCTTCAGCTTCTCCCCATCAGCCCTGTGTTCCAGACCCCTCACAGCTTTGTTGCCCTCTTTTGAACACGTTCCAGGGCCTCAATATCTTTCTTGCAGTGAGGGGCCCAAAACTGGACACAGCACTCGAGGTGCGGCCTCACCAGAGCTGAGCACAGGGGAAAATGAATGGCGAGCAGGAGGAGCCGCCCCACACTCACCAAAGGACTCGTTGACAGGCAGATAGGCCTTGACCACAAACATGGGGGTGCCAGCCACCTGGGACTCCTCAAAGACGTGGCCACGCTTCCTGTTCAGCACACCGTAGATGCCACCGACCACCTGCTCTGGGCACTGCGGGACAGAGGAGTCGGGGGCTGCAAACCGCCCACCTCTGCTCTCCTCAGGTGGGGAGAGAGGATTTGCCTTACCTGGATTTCCACAAGGTAGATGGGCTCCATGAGCCTGGGCTGGGCGGTGAGCACGCAGGCATACAGGCACCTCCTGGCAGTGGGAATGATCTGGCCGCCCCCGCGGTGGATGGCATCGGCGTGCAGGGTCACATCGTGCACATCGAAGCGGACGCCGCGCATGTTCTCCTCACACAGGACGCCCTGGGTGAGCAAAGGTGGGCTGTGGGGCAGCACCGGGGCCAGAGGGGAGCCCTGCTCCTCCCACCTCCGAGTCACGGCTGCAGGCAGCTCTGGAGCTGCCCGCCGGGCTCCCAGCAGCCTCCCAAGCTCGCGGCCACCGAGGCACCGCGCTGTTCTGCCCCACGGCAGCCCGGCCCCACGCACCACCCCTACCTCCTTGGTGGCCCACTGGAAGCCAGCCACCACGCTGTCCTTGATCTCGTTCAGGTACTGCACTCCCTTGGTGATGTCGGTCAGGATGTTGGGCCCGGTGCCGTCAGGACCGAAGCACCAGATCTTCCTGGCTTCGGTGACGTCCCACTCGTACTTCTCAGCCAGGTAACGAGCTCTTTGCTTCAGCTCCTGGCGAGCAGAGACCTCGCCCTTGTCGATGTCCTCAGCCAAACCGTCAGGGAAGGGCCGGGCCTTCATGTACAGCCTGTTGTGTTTGTTGGGGGACTTGGAAAGGCACATCACGTTGGATTCCTCGCTGACCGTCTCACGGTAAGACACGACGGGATCCGATTTCTGCAGCAACAAACAGCAAGGAAGAGCTGTGAGCCACCAGCCTGCAGCTCCCAGCAGCACAAAGGCTGCCAGCACAGAGCTGTTATGCTGTCCCTGCTGTTCAAGCTGTGTGTCGGTGCCATCAAAGCACGCTGCTTCACAGCCCCTCGCTCAGCCTGCCAGGCTGCACACAGCAGCTGTACCTTGATAGGAATGCAAGCGTGGTCCTCCTCCAGATCCTTCAGGCAGATTTCCAAGTGCAGCTCCCCTGCGCCAGCAATGATGTGCTCTCCTGACTCCTCAATGATGCACTGGAAAAAAAACCAAAACCCAAACATTAAGACAGCAGGTGAGACTTTGGGCTGACAGCAATGGAAGCTCCCGCATGTGAAACACCAGCATTTGCCTGACGGCCTCTGATTTTCTGCCTTGACTCATAGAACTGTTTTAGAAACTCCTTCTGCAGTTCTGGGGATGAGTCAGCATGAGGGAGGAGCGCTCTGTTCCTCCCCACTCTGGGAGGGCTGGAACCAATAACCAACTGCAGCCCCTTCTGCCAGCTCTCCCACTGCAACCACAACCAGAAGCACCACAGCGACTCCTGCGCAGGACTGGGATTTCCTGCAGGCTCACCTGCACCATAGGGTCAGACTTGGCGAGGCGTTTCAGCCCCTCCACCAGTTTGGGCAGGTCTGCAGGGTTCTTGGCTTCCACGGCCACTCGCACCACAGGGCTGACGCTGAACTTCATCACCCGCATGTTGTGAGCGTGCTCGAAGGTGGTGATGGTTCCAGTCTTCACCAGGAACTGATCGACACCAACCAGCCCCACAATGTTTCCACAAGGCACGTCCTCAATGGGCTCCACATAGCGGCCCATCATGAGGATGGTCCTGCAGGGACAGAAGGCTGTTTCACGGCCTCAGAGACACAAACAGGAAGGACAGCTGCCCTCGCGCTGCACCCAGCCGGGACCAACCTTTGGATTGGCTTCAGGTACAGATCCTCCTTCTTGCCAGGCGTGTAGTTGGGTCCCATGATCCTGACCTTCAAGCCAGTCGATACAAGACCAGAGAAAACACGACCAAAAGCATAGAAACGGCCCTTGTCGGAGGTTGGCACCATTTTAGAAATGTACATCATCAGGGGGCCCTTGGGATCACAGTTCTTAATACCTGAGAAGGAAACAGATTTCATTGAGAAATAGCCCCGGTGCCCAGCAGCGCCCCCTCCTCTGCTCTGCCAGCCAGCAGGGAGGAAGATCAGATTGCCCAGAGATCTTTTAAATGAATACAGGCTCAGCCTGAGCCACCGCCGCGCGCCCTGGCTGCCCTCCAGCTCCTGAGCAAGCTCAGCACTCCTGAATCAAGCGCTCACTGCTAAGCCTGTTTGAGCCACGCTAGGAAAGCTGCAGGCTCACGGATTACAAAAGCTCCTAAGCTGTGGGCTCTGGAGAACAAGATAGTTCCAGGTGCTTCAGACCACTGAACGCTCCTGCAAAGAGCTCAGCACAGCAGCAGCCCCACGTACCTCCATGGCAGGCAGCCCCACGTACCTATGGCAGCCTCGTCGTCGGGGGGCCCCTCGTAGAGCAGCTCACAGCGGTACTTCTGGGCCGTGACCGGAGAAGGCAGGTGGATGGTGATCATCTGCAGCAGGGCGTCTCCGGCAGGCAGCCACCGCCTCATCACAGCCTGAGCACAGAGCAGAGTGAGGCAGGAGCCCAGCACGCAGCCCTGCCTTCCTCGCTCCCCTCTACACCTTCCTACCCCAGCAGGGTTTGCAGCTGCAGAGCAAATCCCTACAGCTGGATCAGCCCAACTCATCTCCTCTCATGGAGGATTCAACCCATCTCACCTTCAGCAGGGGTTTGCCCTCCTTGTCCTTATCTTCGCTGTCAAGCTTGATGTCAAGTTTCTCAATCAGTTTGGCTGCCTCATCTTTCTTGAAGGTCATGATTGCATCGAACACCTACGAGAGCAGCAGCAGTCAGGAATGCTTTCAGGACCCAACCTGAGAGCAGCAGCATCTCTAAGGAGAACCTGTGCTGAATCCACTGCCTTCCCAACCCACCGCCCTCCCCTGCTGCACAGAACCACGAGCTCAGCTCGTCTCAGATACTCAAATTTCTTCAATCAAACAAGTCAGGTCAAAGTGAAGAAATTTTCCATCATCACGCACTGCAGCAGAACAAACAGAGCTTAGGGCATCAGCAAGGAGCACACCTTGAAGATGGGATCAAGGATGAGCTGGCAGAAGGTCCTAGGCAGTTTCTTTCCATCAGGGCCAGTAGCAGATTTGCTGAACTTGCCAGTAGCAGGATCAAAATACCTGCAGAAGAAACGAGCCAAACAAATATCAACCTCCAGCTCAGGTGTAAAAGCGTGGCAGCTTCTTTTCCCCCAATCAGCTCAGGGGTGAGGAAAAAAACCAGCACAAGGATCAACTGACTGAGCCTGAATGCCTGCACTGCCGGGTCAGGGCACACAGAGCTGCGTGGGATCGGAACCGACAGCCACAGTCACTCACCTGTCTCCCCACAGCTTCTTCATCATGTCTTCTACTTTCTTGGCACGCTCAGATGGATTCATCTGGGCATCACCCTTAGCAGCAAACTTTGCAACGTACATTTCAGCAAACTGTTTCAAAGTGAAAGCCCAGCCATGCAGGCCAGAACCAAAGCCAACTGTACCAAGCACGGGATCGATCTGAAAGGGAAAAGGATCAGCTGTGGAGGCTCCAGCAGTCAGCCCAGGCAAAGCAAACACTGCAGGCCTCCAGCAAGAGCCTGAAGGTGGGGCCTCAGAGCCACAGAAGCACTGAGCCTTTCTGCGGCAGCGCCTGCCCAGAGACTGCCTGGCCCACACAGCCCTTTTCAGCTCCAGGACCCAAAACTGGATCCTTTTTTCTTCACTTCATCCAGCTCAGCGGATCTGTCTGCAATCAGACCGCCATCCTTAAGGGAACACCAGTCTAAGAGTTGACAATTTGTTTGTTGCTCAGCAGGAACAAAGCACAAAGGTTTCCCCAGAACCCGCAGCTGAACAGCCCTGCACGCAGCTCGCAGTCCAGCAGGGAGTGAAGGGCCCAACATCCCCAAGTGCCCTCCAGCCTCAGCAGGCAGCCCAGGCCCTGCACCCTGCGTCAGCTGAGCGAGGAAAGCCCTGCCAAGAGGAGAACAGCCTCAGCAGGCAGAAAACACACTGGTGTTCCTATACCTCACTGGGTGGGTGCCCCCACTGCCCCAGCCCCACTCCTCCTATGAGTGAAGGCACCGCTACCACACGCAGCTGCTCCCTCCTGCTGAAAGCAGCCTCCCAGCCCTTCACCTACCATGATGTTCCCCATAGGGCCGCTTTCTCCTTCCCCGTAGGTGGAGATGATGACGTTCACATTCTCCACGATCCTCTGGAAGGTCTGGTACAGCTCCTCAGGATCCAGCTGCAGCTCCAGCAGCGCCCGGTCCATCTTGTTCATCATCAGGACGGGTTTGATCCTCTCGGCGATGGCCTGACGCAGCACAGTCTCTGTCTGCACACACACACCTGGCCAACACAGGAGAATCAGTTCTCCTCACCTTCAGCTCAGCCCAAGGCGGGCTGCAGTTACACACGGCTGCAAAAATCTCACCAGAGACGCAGTCGACAACAACCAGGGCGCCATCAGTGACCCGCAGAGCAGCAGTGACCTCCGAGGAGAAATCCACGTGCCCAGGAGAGTCGATCAGGTTGATCAAGAAACCAGAACCATCCTTGCTCTGCTTGATGAACGCCAGATCGTTTTCAGAGAGCTCGTAGAACAGAGAAATAGCTCTGAAATGGAAGAAGAGCTGTTAACATCACCCACTCGTTACCCCTCCGCAGCACTCTGGAGCAAATACAGTTGGAAGCATCCTTTCATCCTTTATTATTTATTTCCAGACAGCTGCATCCAGCCTTCAGGATTTCCTGAAAAGGCCCACAGCACTCATCAGTTCCAACCCCCTGCTGTGTGCAGGTCACCAACCAGCAGCCCAGGCTGCCCAGAGCCACATCCAGCCTGGCCTCGAATGCCTGCAGGGCTGGGGCATCCACAGCCTCCTTGGGCAACCTGTGCCAGTGCCTCACCACCCTCTGGGGGAAAAACTTCCTCTTAATATCCAACCTAAACCTCCCCTATCAGGGAACGTGATCCAGAGAGGCAGGTGGGGAAGATGCTCAGGAGTGTCCACAAAAAGCTCTGCTTTTCACGCTTCTCTGAAATCATAACTTCTTCTGACACCATGAAGTGCCAAAGAGGCACACGGCCTCCTCCTCTCAGCTGCACGTTTCTGCTTTTCCCACCAGCCCAAACCCCTTCTGGCCCCCCCCCCCCCCCCCCCCCTCAGGTGTCAGACCCACAGGCAGCGATGCTCTCAAGGAGGACAGCTGCTCACCAGGCAGCCTCCACACTGCAGGACTCCCAGCCACCAGCTCCATTACACACAGCTGGTGCCAAAACAAGAGGCCAAAAGTCACACTGCGGGAGCACGTCAATGTCCCAGCAGCCATCAAGGTAAGGCTCAGTGACTCACCACAGGGCAATCAATACGTGCTCCTTCTTTTAAGCAATCCAAACAAGTAAAAAACAAAAAACAAAACTAAGCTTTTGAACAAGAAGACAAGAGAAAGGCTGATGCGATCATCTTCATCTCAAGGTGAAACCAGGGTAGGATTCAAAGCATTCCCGAGGTCATTGGGAACACGAGGGCACCCTTAGCAGCAGCACTCACGTAGATTTGATGGTGATGCACCGTTCCTGCTCGTCCTTCCTGGTGTCAGTGAAACGGGTCTCCCCCGCGCGGGCAGAGGCGATGATTCCAGCTTTGCATACCAGAGAATCAGTCAGGGTCGACTTGCCGTGATCAACGTGGGCGATCACTGACATGTTCCTGATGTTGGCCTTTTTGTCCATGATGGCCCGTATCTGATCTACCGTGAAGTTCACCTTGGAGAAAAGGACGAGAGAGGAAAGGAAGACGCGCTACGTAACAGAATGGCTCCATTTCTTCATACGTGGCACCGTCAGGTTTAACCTCACAAAACAACAAGCTGGAAAAAAGGCCAGGGCACCGCAGGGAGGACCGGGCCTGAGGTGCAGCAGCCAGCAACGCGCCTTCAAGCTTTGCCGCACTGACAGCGCCGCGGGCCGCCCTCCATCCTCACCCCCCGCTCAGGGGAGCCCCGCACCGCGGAGCCGCAACGTTACGTAAGCGCTCCGGTAGCCGCACCGCAACGCCGCATCGCCGGCCGCCGCGGAGCTCCCGGTTAACGACGCCCAGCGGCCGCCCCAGGCCCCGGCCCCGGCCCCACCCCTCTCCCCTCACGGCGGCCCGGGCCGCAGCGCCAGGCCTCGCCCCGCCACGGAAGCCCGGCTGCCCTCCCAGAGCGGACATCCCCGCCCGCGCAGCCCGCGCAGGACCCGCTCAGCTCCTCTCGAACGGCGGCAGGACGCGGGGCCTCACCATGGTGGCGGATGGAGGTGGATTCTCCGGGGCGGGGGGGTACAGCAATGGCGGCAGCGGCGGCCCTGTCTCGCTGGCGAGCGCAGAGCGGGCGGAAGAGAACGCTGACGTCAACCGCCCCCCTTTTATAGGGCAGCGCCGGCCGGGGGGAGGAGCCTGAACGTGCGCGTGCGCAGACGTGCCTCTCTAGCACCCTGCTGCCGGCAGCTCTATGGTCGGGCGGTGAGGTCCTCCAAGGGCCGCAGCCGGGCTCCACGCAGACCCCGCTCAGAACCCGCAGCGGAAACAACACGGCCACCGCGGGAACGACCCGGAGAACGTATTCGGGGCGCTCCCCGAGACCACGAGAGCGCCTCCCCTTCTGCCAGCAGCGCCGTGCAGGGCACCGCGGGGCGCGGCCCTGGCCGCAGTGGGACCCTGCCGGGAGTGGGCAAGCCCCACCCCTCTCGGCGTCTCCGGCCCAGCTGCGCGTGCGCCGGCCGGCCGGCACCGGGGAGGGCACAGGGCTCTCCAGCGCCCCCTGCGGGCGGGGAGGAGCGCGGCGCCCCGGGCCCGGCGCGGCACGGAGCAGCCCGAGGTGCGGAGGATTCCCGCAGCACGGCGTGCAGCCCGGGGCGCTGCGAGCAGCGGCTCCTGCGGCAGAAGCCCATCGTGGGCGAGCAAAGAGAAGATCCAACCAGGGCTGCGGCGGAACATCGCTCTCCATCTCCACACCGCGAGTGCTTCGCTGTTGTTTCTTCCTCTTCATCGGCACCGCAGGACGCCGTGGCTCCGTTTCCATCAGCTGCAGTGCAACAGAGCTCTCCCAAACCTGCAGCATGCTGTCTCCCGGCCCCATCCCACGGGGACAGTAGTGGGGTGCAGCAGGGACTGCTCCGGCCTTGGGGGCTGTGTCTGCTCCTTTCTTGTGACACGAGTTATCAGCTGTTGGCATTGCTATAAGAGCCACTTGAATTTCTAGCACCAATGCTGGCTTTTCCCAGAGAGCACACTGGGCAGTGTGATTAACGCATTAGCCTGCATGGAAAACTGGCTAGTTATCTTCTTGCTTAATTAGCTTACGGGGCTGACATCGAGGAGAAAGAAAGCGCTAGGAAAAGCTCTATGTTCAAGAGACCACCCTCAGGGCTGCCCCCATTGTGTAACATCGCTGCCAACGATATGTGAGGAGCTGTCACAGCCCCGATTTGCTTCACCTGCAGGAGGAGCAGCTCCACTGCACCCAGCTTCACCCCAACCACTCGCGTTCTGTCCTTGTAGCTCTCCCTGCAGCCGTCAGCCCAGTGCTGGGCACTGCCGTGTGTCTGGAACACACCTAAAAGATGGACGTTTTGCTTTTACCCTCTGTCATTCAGCTCTCAGCTCCCCAAAAGCACCTCCCAGCAAAACCCATCTCAGGGCTTTGCAAGGAAAAGGAAAACGCACTAAAAGCCTTATTTCCTCACCAGGCAGCACACCGCCTTATTTCCTCACCAGGCAGCACACCGCTGCTTCCAACATCAGCCAACGCTCCCGGCACTCAGGCTCCAAAGGCTGCGCAGACCCAAAAGAAGCCCGGCAGGAGCAGAACCAAGGGAAATCCCTTCCCTGCCCCCTGCCAGGCCTTCGACACAAGCCCAGCAATAAGAGTAGGCCGGGGCCCGCTCTTGTAGGCCCGGGGCCGTTTTAGGGGCACTGACCATCGCCCCTAGGCGGGCCCGGTCAGCCCCGCACCGTGCTGCCATTTGCTCGCTGCGGGCCCGGCCCTCGCAGGCCTTCATCCTCACAGCCGCCTCTCCCTCCTGTTTTTCGGGCGCGGTTCCTTTAAGGCCCCCGGAAGGCGGGGGCGGGGCGGCGCTACCGCGCCTGCGCGTTGCGGCGGCGGCCTCCGAGGAGAGAAGCGCGAACGCGGATTGGACGGCGCGTGTCTCCCGCGCGCCCCTCCCCTCGCCGCCAGGCGTCACGTGACCCGGCGGCGGCTCCCGGCGCGGTGGACGCTGGAGGCCAAGATGGCGGCGGAGCTGGTGGAGGCGAAAGTGAGTGAGCGGCGGCGGCGCCGGCGGCACGGCGAGGCCGGGCTGGGCGGGAGCGGGCTGAGGGCTGAGCGGCGGCTCCTCCCGGCTCGGAGCCGGCGGCGGGCGGTGCGGTTCTGCGGGTGAGAGCCGGGGGGCGGCACCCCGGGACCGCCCCCCCACACACACCACCCTCTCCGCCCCCCCGGCTCGTTCTCCCGCTTTACCTCAGGGCCGCCCCACCCCGTGCGGGCCTTCAGGCCTCACCGCTCCCGGAGCCGTTCCCAGCCGTTCATCGGCGCTCGGGGCTTTCCTTCCTTCTCTATCTGCTGTCAGAGGGAGCGGCTGTGCGGCCCTCCCACCCCCCCCAAGGGAAAGGTGTTGGTTTGTGGGGCACTGGAGGTGCTGGGGGGGGGGATCTACCAGCAATGGGGGAGGGAGTGGCCTATATGAACCCCCTCAGCCTGTGTCCCTTCAGTGTATTGGGGGTAGGGGGCTGGGGAGCTCCTGAACCCCCCCCCCCCCCCCAGCCCTTCCCTCAGTGTTGAGCTGTGAATGTGGCACCCGTAGGGGTTTGTGTGGCGCTCTGGGTGCAGTAGTTTGTAGTGGGGGGCTCCGTTCTGTGGGGTCCCTGTGGGCGTCAAGGGACAGGTGTTGGTTTGTGGGGCACTGGAGGTGCTGGGGGGGGGATCTACCAGCAATGGGGGAGGGAGTGGCCTATATGAACCCCCTCAGCCTGTGTCCCTTCAGTGTATTGGGGGTAGGGGGCTGGGGAGCTCCTGAACCCCCCCCCCCCCCCCCAACAGCATTGAGCTGTGAGTGTGGCACCCATAGGGGTTTGTGTGGCACTCTGGGCTCTGTGGGTGCAGCAGTTTGTAGTGGGGGGCTCCGTTCTGTGGGGTCCCTGTGGGTGTGGGGTTGGATTTGCAAAGCTGTGTGTCAGTGCAGCCCGGCAGCTCCTGCAGATTGGAAGTGCTTCACGCCTGCTAAGGAGCAGGGATGTGCCTGGTTGGCTGCAAGGATACATTTTAACAACCCCTCTGGTCCCCATCTGTCACTGATTCGGTCCCTCTTCATTGCTGTGGGCTCAGCACCCCTCTGCAGGAAGTTTGCTGCCTGCTTACCACTGGAGCACAGCTGGTGCTCAGACCCAGGGAGGAGCTGAGCTCAGTGCTCAGGGATCTCAGCACTTCATACAGTGACATGTTGTTGTTTTTTAATGAGACTTGCTCTGCAGCAACACGGATCCTGATTCTAAGGGTGAAGACTGTTGGTTCCATCCCCAAAGGCTGTTGGTTCTGCACCAAAAGTGCCAAGAGAGTGGTGCTGTGGGAGCAGCGAGTGTAGGAGCGCTGCTGTGGCTGTGTTTGTCTTTGCAGATATGCGTTTATCCTTGACATGCCCCAGTGAAGACAACACACGCTCTGTTTTGTACCATTCTGAGACACTGAATTCCTCCAGGGTCACCCAGGTGGTGCCTGGTGAAGCAGCAGTGTGAATCCACATCTCTCGTGTCGTCGTAGCAATTAAGCATCCTTCTCTCCTCTTGCCTGCCTTCCTTCCCTCTCCTTTTAGGAGAGCAGAGACCTGTTCTAGCCCTGCTGCTGCTCTTTGCTGTGGGATGGCTGAGTTCTTGTTTTCCACTAACTAGGAAAGGTGCTGAGGGGATACACATGGGTGCCTGTCAAGTATACTTTCAGGGCAGCTTGAATCTTCACAAAAACCTGCTTTATAAGCTTGATGGCCCTTTGCCATGCAAGAGAAGCATGCCATCCATCTGACTGTACCACTGCGCTCAGCAGAGACCTCTTCTAGCTCCTGTTCTGATATAGCATTGAACTGTCTTTGAACCTGCTGATGGTTCTGGGCCTCCTGAGCTCCCGCAGCAGCAGCAGAATCCATTTGTGAAGGTAGGGCTGCTTTTTGCTGCTTATCAGAGCGCTGACATCCCTAGCAGCAGCCCTGGTGCTGGCTGTGAGCGTGGGGGAGTGCTTGGCGAAGCCCCCGCCTGCAGCCTGCAGGCATTGTTCTCATGGGAACGCACTGCTCTCTTCAGTCTTCTCTTCCCATAGCTGAAGAGACACACGCTTCTTGTTTTCTTCAGGTTCTGCGTGTATAAGAAGAGTTCTAGAGAGTTTGTTTCGCCTGTAGAAACAGCACGGAGGTGCACTGGAGGACTGGCAGCCCCACTTCACCTCAGTGTCCTCTGCTTTCCAGCTGGTGTTTGTTTTCTCCCTTTTTTTCTTTGGCTCTTTAAACCCTTCGTGTTACCCAGAGATACGGGGGAGTTCAGAAGCTCTGAGCTCCTGCATGGTGTTGATGCTCTGGGCTGCACTGACGTGTTGGAGCTCCCTCCTCTGTGCCCCCCGTGGCTCCTATTAGAACGGTTGTTTGATGTTCAGCACTTTGAGTGATTGGGTCTCTGGTCTGGGTGGGTCGGTGGGCTCATACAGAACACTAAGAACTGTCACTTTGCCTTCCTGTCACTGTAAGAACATCTTCAATTTTTTTATCCCCCAGAACATGGTGATGAGTTTCCGAGTCTCAGATCTTCAGATGTTGCTGGGTTTTGTTGGCAGGAGTAAAAGCGGACTTAAACACGAACTAGTCACCAGAGCACTGCAGCTGGTCCAATTTGACTGCAGCCCTGAGGTTTTCAAGAAGATCAAGGAGCTCTACGAGACCCGTTATGCCAAGAAAAGCTCCGAGGCCCCGCAGCCGCACCGCTCCCCCGAGGCTCTCCCCATTCATTCTTCGTACGAGCGCGGGAGCGCCGTGCCTCGGACTTCTATCTCCACCCCCAACATTGACTATCCCACCCTCTATGGGAAGTACCTGAACGGACTGGGCAGGTTGCCCCCCAAAGCTGTGAAGCCTGAAGTCCGCTTGGTGAAGCTCCCCTTCTACACCACCCTGGATGAGCTGCTGAAGCCCACGGAGCTCGGTGAGTTTTCTGTGTGTTGTGTCTGCAGGGTCTGGGCAGAGAGGAGTGAAAGAAGTGAGTGTCCGAAAGATTGGTTTTTCAAGTGGTTGGAAGTGGGATTTTCAAGGCTCTGTGCAGAGCAGGCTGTGCACACAGTGCTGGATGTCACCTTTCCCCCCTGCGGTTTCCTCCCTGGTGCCTGAAGTGTATGGAATATAGAATGGTAGAATGGCCTGGGTTCAAAAGGACCACAGTGATCAAATGTTTTCAACCCCCTGCCGTGTGCAGGGTCACCAACCAGCAGCCCAGGCTGCCCAGAGAACCCACAGGGTGCCATGATCATAGAATCACAGAATGGCCTGAGTTGCAAAGGCCCACAACGCTCATCAGTTCCAACCCCTGCTGTGTGCAGGTCACCAACCAGCAGCCCAGGCTGCCCAGAGCCACATCCAGCCTGGCCTTGAATGCCTGCAGGGATGGGGCATCCACGGCCTCCTTGGGCAACCTGTTCCAGTGCCTCACCACCCTCTGGATGAAAAACTTCCTCCTCATATCCAATCTAAGCCTTCTCTGTCTCAGTTTACAACCATTTCCCTTGTCCTGTCACTATCTACCCTTTAAACAGTCGTTATTCCCCTCCCTTCCCTTAGAACAAGAGCACGCTTGCATGGAGATGTAACTTGCAAGCCTGTCCCATTGGCTGTAGCTTCCTGCCCTTCCTAATGCTGCATTGTGGAGCACCATCTGTCTTCTCTCCCTGTACTGCCTCAGTCTGCCCATGGAACTCCCTGTGTTGGTGTTGCACCCAAGCTGAGAAGACTATTTCTGCCATGCTCTGTTATTTCTCAGTGCTGAGCACTCCCAGCCTGGAGCCCCCCGTGGCTGAATGAGCACTTCTGGTGCTATTGCTGACCTCTTCATTTTGCCTTGCGCGTGGTGCTGTGCCTGGAGGAGCAGCCAGGGAAGCTGGGGAGCTGTGGGGAGCTTTTTCTCCCACTGCTGGGTGGGAATCTGCTTTGTTTTGCTTTCATACAGCTTTGAGCACTGCCCTGGGGTGTGGGGAGGCTGCTGGGCAGGGATTACGCTGTTGTTGTGCTTTGCTTGGCCTCAGTGTCTCCTAAAGGGAGTGAAGCTGCCCAGGTCTCGCAGCTGAGTGAGCCCAGAGCTCAGGGAGCTGATGTGAGGTGCTGCCATGAGGACGCAGCGCGGTGGAGACGCAGTGTTGGGCTGTGCTGGCAATGCAGGCTGTGAGATGTGCCTGCACGTCTTCCATCACTTTGGAATTGCATCTTTCTGCTTTTTTCCTTTTTTTTTTTTAATTTTTTTAATCAGACTTTTCCATTTTCTGCCTCATTACCTGGTTTGGGCATCCCTCCCCCATGGCCTTCCTAGTTGTCTCCCCCGATAACTCACACCAGATGTTCATTACCTCCTGCATGCAGTGCTGCCTGCCTCCACCTGTTCACCCTGGTTCTGTTACTCGAAGCAGGCCTGCAACCCGTTTTACCACTCTCGTTGGTGGGGTTTTTTCCTTCTTTAAATACAAATTCATCAGGCTCAATGTGATTTTCACCTTTCTGGGGGGAGGCATTGTGTTCATGCTGTGACTCTGATAGTGAGCTGATGCCTGTGAAGCTGAGGCGTTGCTCTCAGTGCTGCTCAGGGGGCGGTTTAATTCAGCCCTGGATGTGGGATGGCATCTATTAGTCAGAAATGCAAGATTCTGAAGAGAAGTAATCATAAAGAAGTGGAGCCATCTGGAGATAGGAGGGGAGCAGGATGTGATGAATAGATCCTTATTCAAAGTTGACCCCAGGTTTGCTCTGTTGAGTCAGAAGTGCCGTCTCACAACACGCAGTAACGCACCTGTGTGCTGCTGATGCCCCCTCGGGTTGGTGCCCTCCCAGGGTGGCTCTGACGAATTTCCCTTTGCTGAGAGCATTTCCTGAACAGCCTTTGGGGCTGGGAGCCGAGTGCTTGGGCTCTTTGGGGATGAGTTCAGCCCTCAGCATCCCAGCTCTGCACTCAGTGTGGGCTGCAGGTGTCACTGAGTGCATGGAGGAGCTTTCTCTGCAGGAAAACCCTCAGCTGCTGTGGGAGCAGCGCCCTTCCCTGGGCTGCAGGAGGCTTTGTAGCCACAGTGGGAGTGAAGGAAGCCTAACTGGTACGTTCCTGACTTGGATTGGAAGCACACTTGTTAATTAAAAGCTCTTTGACCCTTGGAGATGAGGCTGATGGTGAGGTGATGCTGAGCCTGGTCTGTGGGTGAGTGCCTTCCCTGAGGAGGGCTCACATCACTCTTACACCCGCAGGCTTCAGCCCACAGCACACAGGTGAGGTCTGTTGCAAACAGCTCCTTCCTCCCGGCAACCACACGCAGCTGCAGTCCATTTCAGTGTTGTTTGTGGGGCTCAGCTCCCAAGGACAGTTTGCAGAGTCCTTCTGGGCTTTAGAAGCCTTGTGTCTGGGCTCCTTCTGAAGGTTGCTGGTCGAGCTCTGTCTTAAAAATCGATTTCCTGCTGTTGGAATGAACTGATGGCAGCAGCAGCCATGCAAGCCCAGGCACGGAGGTGCAATGCAGCAGCATCTGTTCCAGAGAAAGGATGGAACTCAGTCACCTGGAGATCTGCAGCCTTAAAAGCCCGTGCTTTTTTCCCCTGGCTGCTCAGTGAAGACACAACAGCAGCTGAGGTGCCCCTGAGGTGCTCAGCTCCAGGACTGGGGCTTGGAAGGGCCGTGGGGTCACTGCCCAGCTCTGCCTTGGGGGAATCCTCCTGCTCTGCTGGGGATCTGCCTCCTGCTTTCTCCCTGCAGTGCAGCTGCTTGGCAGAGAGGTGCCAGCAGGCAGCAGCTTTGGGGTGGTGGTGTTTCCTCCAGGTGAAGCTGCAGCAGGTTGCTGTGGGGGCAGAAGTGCCCTCAGCTCTCCCATAGAGGAGGGTCTGTGAGGGAGAGACTTATGGCACTGAACAGACCTGTTTGTCTTGGTTGGGGAGCGTTGGGTGTTGCAGTGCTTTGGAAGGGCTTTGCTCACTGGTCTGGAGGTGTTTAGATGATAGACCACGGTTCCCCAAGTCTACAGGGATATCTTAATGTTTTCTATTATATATAATATATATATATAATGCATTATTTATTCTGAATGCCCTTTTTGTGTTTCTAAAGCTGAATTATAGAAGGGCAGCGGATGGAAGCAACAAACCCACATCTGTCAGCATCTGAGAGCTGCTTTTCTCCTTCCTTCATCTCGTTTTGACTCCTGGGCAGAAAAGCACCTTTTCCCACACCTCAGATCCAGGTGTTTTGCCTTTGAATAAACCAGCAGTGACTTGAGGTGCTTAGAGAAGGCACATGAGGAAAGGGGAAGCGAGCAGTTGCGTTGCTCCCTGCTCTGTGTGTTACCCTGTGACAGCAAACTGCAGCATGCTGGCAGTTAACCTGAGGTGATAAGCCTCGAGTTCCCACATCTCAGGCTTAATGTTAAGCAGACTGAAGGCATTTGATCTTAAAATGAGGAATAGAAGGAGGGCAGTTAATGCTGGCTCCTGGGCTGAGCCTCGCTGCTGGGCATCCAGCCTGCCAGCTCTGCCTCTTGGAGCTGCCCTGAGTTTGTTTGCTGGTGGCAGCTGGAGGCCAAGAAGTCTCAGATGGCAGCGTGGCTCAGAACAGCGAGCAGCGTAGAGGAGCTGCTGTCAGACCGCTGTGTTTCTTTTCTCCTTTTCAGTTCCACAGAACAACGAGAAGCTCCAGGAAAGCCCCTGCATTTTCGCCTTGACGCCGAGACAAGTGGAGCTGATCCGAAACTCCAGGTGCTCCTCCCTGGGTGCCCTTATCTGCAGACACTGCAGCCCACAGCTTCCTCTGTGCCGCCTCCCTCCCCTGCATGGAGCTGATCCTTAATGCCCTTTGTTCACAAACCCAAATAGACAAAGAGAATTTTCGCTGCCAGTCGCACATAAGCACAGTGGTTTTGCAGCAGTGGCTTCAGGGGGTGTCTTGAGGATCAGCCCGTCTTCTTGCACTGCTGTGGCAGTGCCCCACTTGTACCCACGTGGATCCTGAACCGCCACGTGAGCTCAGCTGCCACCCCTACAGCAGGAACAGGGAGTTGAATCAGGAAGCAGAATCTTGGAGGAGTGCAGTCAGGCCCTACCTGAGACCTGGGTCCTCTGAATGCTGACACACAGCAGAAAAAAAAATGCCAGGAGAACCAGTGTCCTTCCTGCAGTGTTTGTACAGCTTTGAAAACTCCCTGTGAGGCTGCAGGGTGCCACAGCACGACATAAAAGCATGCAGGACTACAGATAGATGGCTGCAGAGTGAGCTGGGCAATTGATATAAAACTCTGGGAAGTAATTATATAAAGGCTGGTTTTTAGAAAGATTGATTCTCTAGTCTTTATGTCTGATAAATGGGGCAGTTGATCTGGGCTTTTCTTTGTGTAAGTTCTTCTTCCTTGCTTTCCCAGGGAGTTGCAGCCCGGTGTGAAGTCGGTTCAGGTGGTGCTCAGGTAAGTCTGGGTGTGGGTTTCAGATGAGGTGCTGCAGGGGGAGGAGGGGAGACATCACTGGGTGCAGTGAGCTGCAGGGTGGTGATGTTCATAGCTGGAAAGAGCAGTTAGAGCAGGCTGGCTGCTGGCACCTCGTGCAAGTGTCCTCAGCTGTCTGACACCTTCCTGCTGTGCCACCTGAGTCAGCAGCAAACAGCAGTGTGTCCCATGTCCATAGAATCATAGAACGGCCTGGGTTGCAAAGCAGCACAGTGCCCATCAGTTCCAACCCCTGCTGTGTGCAGGTCACCAACCAGCAGACCAGGCTGCCCAGAGCCACATCCAGCCTGGCCTTGAATGCCTGCAGGGATGGGGCATCCACAGCCTCCTTGGGCAACCTGTGCCAGTGTCTCACCACCCTCTGGGTGAAAAACTTCCTCCTCATATCCAAACTAAACCTCCCCTGTCTCACTTTAAAGCCATTCCCCTCATCCTGTCACTATCCAGGCTCCAAATCACAGAGGTCCTGCCCTTGGTTTGGCCTTCAGTGTGGGCAGAGGAGGGAATGTGGGTTGGGAGGTGATGCTTGGCTGCTGGTCGGCGCGTAGAGCTTTGAGCAGTGAACCAGGGCAGCATTTTAGGAGCTGTGTGGTTGTTTTTCTTTTGCAGGATCTGTTACACAGACACCAGTTCCCCCCAGGAGGATCAGTACCCCCCCAACATCGCCGTGAAAGTGAACCACAGTTACTGCTCCGTGCCGGTGAGCCAGCTGGGCTGGGAGGCACCAGGGCTGCTGCAGGTGTTCCTTCTGCTGTGTGCAAACAAGAAGGCAGAGTACAGAAGTTACCAATTTAGCTTTCAGATGGATTAGCTGTTAATGAAGTGCTTTTGCAGAGACTCCTTTTCGCTTTGTGCTGGGTCGCAGCGCTCGGCTTCCTTCTCCCTCTTCCTTGAAAACCGTGGCTGGGTTAGGAGGCAGTGAGGCTGACGTGTGGTTGTTCCTCCCCAGCAGCATCTTCAGCATTTAAACAAGGCAAATCTTTCCACTTCAGGGCTACTACCCGTCAAACAAACCCGGGGTGGAACCCAAGAGGCCGTGCCGTCCCATCAACCTCACCCACCTCATGTATTTGTCAGCGGCCACCAATCGCATCACCGTCACCTGGGGGAACTACGGGAAGGTAGGAGCCATGGGGAGGCACACAGGGCTGCGTGGGGGTGCAGGAGAGCCCCCTGTCAGCCCTTCCCTTCCTCCTCTCTCAGAGCTATTCCGTGGGGCTGTACTTAGTGCGGCAGATGACCTCAGCTGAGCTGCTGCAGAGGTTGAAAACCATTGGGATCAAACATCCAGAGCTCTGCAAAGCACTGGGTGAGTATTTGTGGGCAGGGGGGCTCAACGTGTGCCTACCTGGTGGGCAGTTTTGGCAGCCAGGCTGCTGGAAATGTGTGTGAGAGCTGAGTTTCACACCATTTCTTCCCTCCAGTCGTATACAACGCTTCTTATTCAAACAGGCTCACGAAGATGTTTGTTAATCGTGTGAAATTGCCCCCAAATCCTCAAGCAGAAGCTCTGAGTCGCATAGTGATGTTTGGGGTTGGTCTCCAGGTTATGTTGTGAGCACTGCTGCGGGTCAGCATCCTTCTGAGCAGCTTTGTGCCTTCCTCTGATTGCCTTGAGCTGAGGGACGTCACTGCAGCACCTCAGCCCTGACCCACATTGAGCCCAAAGGGGATTTCTGGAGAGAGGGATCCTGGTGGGAACATAATTCTGCCCACCAGGAATCCTGGGCTGGGCAGGGGGTTTCAGCAGCACAGCTTTCACACGTGCTGAGAGGGAAGAGATGATCCCAAAAGATGCTCATCCTGGGCTGCTCAGGTAATGGTGGTATGAGGCACGTGGAGAGCGTGGTGGAAGCGTGAAGGGAAATCACCTTCTCAAGGCAGAATCTGATTTGTGGCATCTGAGAGCCTGGAGGAATTCCTGGAGGATTCCCAGTGGCTCGTTGTCACTGGATGGATGCTGTTAGTGTTCAGGTCTGTGTAAGAGAAGCAACCCTGGATCACAGCAGACTTTAAATCGTGCTGTTCAGAGCTCTTAGCAGATGCAGGAAGCATCATCGTGAAGGTTTGCAGCCACAGAGAAAGCTCTTACCAAAAAAAAAAAAAGCCAGAAGTGCTGCAACTCTGTGACAGTTGAGCTTGGATGGAGCAGCACCTAACACCAAAGCTGCACCCAGTTGTCTTGTCTCTCTTCTTGTCTCCTGGGAGACATTGAGCTGCATTGAGGAGAAGTGCTGCGATTATGGAGCCTCATGGTCTGGAGAGCTGCTGTTGTGATCTGGGAGGGTCAGGATAAAGGGGTGATGTGCTGCAGAGGAGCTGGCTGGAGGAAATGCCCTTGGTTTTCAGTGCTGCCAGCAGCTGCTGTTCTTCAGGAGTCATGTGGTTTCATCTCAGGTTGGTTCTGCACCTTGAGGCAGATTTTCCCCTGTGGTTCTTGCTGCCCTTCCTGAGCTGCTCAGTGAGCTGAGGAGCGGCACCCAGCAGTGCTGAGATGGGACTGATGGGGAAATGAAGTTGGATGGCTCCCTGGCACTTGTGCTGCTTTCTGTTGGCTCACTTGTGGGATCTTCCTTGGAATTTTGGGGGTCACAGGGATGCAGTGCATCCCATCCTATTGCCACCCATCCTGGAAGGGAACAAAGTCCCTCCTGCTCATGCTAATGACCAGATAATTCATTAGATTAGAGAGGGGACCTGATCCAGGTCTATAAGTACCTAAGGTGTGGGGGGCAGAATGGTGAGGCCGGACTCTTTTCAGTGGTGAGTGGAGACAGGACAAGGGGAAACGGCCAGAAACTGCAGCATAGGAAGTTCTGCACCAATGTGCGAAGGAACGGCTGTGCAGTGAGGTGAGGAGCACTGGAACAGGCTGCAGGGAGGTGGGGGAGTCTCCTGCTCTGGAGATGTTCCAGACCTGCCTGGATGCCGACCTGTGTGACCTGCTGTAGGGAACCTGCTTTGGCAGGGGGTTGGACTCCATGAGCTCTGCAGCTCCCTTCCAACCCCTACCATTCTGTGATGCTGTGTGACTTCTTCCTGGGCCTCGTGGCTCTCTGTCCTCCCTTCTGCTCCCCACCAGCACGGGGATGGCGACAGTTGGCTCCTGCTGGCTGGGAAGGCAGGGCTGTAGGAAAAGGGGGGTGGACGTGGGGCTGGGGGCTGCAGGAAATGCTTTCCCACCAGGTGAGTGGATGCTGCAGAGCGCTGAGCCGTGTGTGGCCGTGCAGTGCTGTGCCGTCCTCTGCCTCTGAGAGCTCCTGGCCCTGCACTGCAGGTTTGTCTCCGTGCTGCAGTTTGCTCCTGTTCATTTTGTTGCCCTTTGCTGTTCCTGCAGTAAAAGAGAAGCTACGCTTGGACCCAGACAGCGAAATCGCCACCACGGGCGTCCGCGTGTCTCTCATCTGCCCGGTGAGTCTCTGCAATGCCTCCTCACCTGCTCTGCTCCACAAACCCAACCCGGCCGTGTGCAGCTGTGCTGCTGGGGCTCAGTGCTGGGAGCTCAGCCCTGCTGCTCACCGCTGCCCTGCTCCCACAGCTGGTGAAGATGCGGCTGTCTGTGCCGTGCCGGGCTGAGACCTGTGCACACCTGCAGTGCTTCGACGCCGTCTTCTACCTTCAGATGAATGAGAAGAAGCCCACGTGGATGTGTCCCGTGTGTGACAAACCCGCGCCCTACGACCAGCTGATAATTGATGGGTGAGTGTGTTCGCTGCCGTCCTCGGCCCTGGTGTTTCTCTGCTGGGTGAAGCAGCTTGTTTTACGGTCTGCCCTTCTGGAGCCCGCGTCGGGGCGAAGCTGGAGGTGTATTCTGCTCGTGCATCGTGCCCCGACTGCTTGTGTTGGTGTGCTGGAGCAAGGTTTGTTGGTCTGCCCTTCTTGATTTTAGGATTACCCTAAAGCCTTACGAGCATCGAGCGTTTACTGCCTCACTCTGATGAACCTGCACAATTGGCTGCCCTGGCTGACAGATGTCACGCTGCATGGAATAAACCCACTTTATAAGCACACGATAAGGTGATTTTTGATAGGAACCATCTTCCTTTTCTCTTGCTGGTGTGAGCAGGCAGCGCTTGCCACGCTGGGAGCTTGGCTGGGGGGATCTCTGCCAGCTTCTAAAGCAAACAGCTCCCGACATGCAGTCCCTGAGGCAGAAGTGCAGGTGCAGCGTTTGCATCAGGAACGTTATCTCTGTCTTCTGCGTGGTGCTGTGAAAGCATTGCAGGGAATTGGAGCAGAGCGAGGCAAGAAACGCCTGTGCTGAGCCCCGGCTGTGAGTTTGGCAGGGGCAGCTCCAGCCCTGCCACACAACCCTCGTCCCGGTCCGTGTGGGAGTGCTGCTCCCTCTGTCTCTGCACCAGAGTTGTTGGCTTGCTTTCTACCAAGGAGAGCTGTGGTTCTCCGAGGCGAGGAAAGCCGGGCGCCCTGTGGCAGGGCAGCAGTGCCTGGAGGTGCTCAGCAGCCCGGTGCCGCTGTGCGGCTGCAGCTCTCCCCCTCCTGGTGACGGAGCCACCTGCAGTGAGCAGAGCAGAGCTGCGTGGAGGCCCGGCTCCCATGTGGGAGCGAAGGAAGGCGGCGCAGTGGGCGCTGTGCTGAGCTGCGGACTGGGATCGCCCAGCTGTGTAATTGACCTTCAGTGCGGCGTCACTGCAGTGCTGGGATGGCAGAGGGTCAGCGCAGGGCCGTCCCGTGGCTGTGCTGGCAGTGCTCTGAGCGCTGCTGTGTCTGTCAGAGCTGCTCTCGTCCCGCGGTTGGGGCTCCGTGTTGGTAAAATTGCGCTCCGGGTGGCTGTGCTGAGCTGTGGGGCTGCCCACGGGGCTGTGTGTGCGTCCTGTGGGGCTGAGCAGTGCTGCAGGACGCCGTTGTGGAGGTGGGTGGCTGCTGCCGTGGCTGCGGGGAGTGAAAAGAGGCAGCAGGGTGCTGTGTTGGGAGCAGTGGGTGCTGGTGTGGGACAGGAGCGTGAGGCCGTGCGCTTCCTCAGGTGAAGCCTGGGGAGCCGCCAGCTCACAAACGGCCTCGGTGGGGTCTGGGTGCCTGGAGCCCCTTTGGAGGTGAAATGCTCCTCTGATGGCATGTGAGGAAGCTGCCGGTCTGTGGCTGCGAATGGCGGCGCTGTCGGTGCGGGGCAGGTGCAGCTGTGAGTGTGGAGCATTGATTCCCTGCCAGCCAACCCGGACCCACGGGGCCCTTCCTCCCACCCAGGCTGCTGTCGAAGATCCTGACTGAGTGCGAGGATGCGGATGAGATCGAGTACCTGGTGGATGGCTCCTGGTGCCCCATCCGAGCCGAGAAGGAGCGCAGCTGCAGTCCGCAGTGCCCCATCCTGGTGCTGGGTGAGTGCCCTGTGTGTGCTGCACATCCGCCGCCCCCTAAGCCACGCGTTAATTAGCAGAGGCCTTAATTCGTCCCCTCTTCCCCCGATCGCCTTCAGGTTCTTCGGATGTGAACGGGCTGCTGCCCGCTCCCAACGCTAACGGTGAGAACGGCAAAGCTGCTGCTGATGTGGTGGATTTGACACTGGACAGCTCGTCATCGGAGGAGGAGGAGGACGAGGACGAGGAGGAAGATGACGACGATGAGGGACCCCAACCAAAACGGCGCTGCTCTTACGAGAAGGGTTTGGTTTCTGCCTGCTGACTGTGGAAGCAGCTCTGAATCTCAGAACGGACAGACTTGAATACTCTGGTGCTGAAGCTGGAGGGGGGGGGAGAGCGTCGTCTCCCGCCTCGTCTCCCATCCTCCCCCATCTCTGACTTTCCTATTCCGAATTAACCATTAAAACAAGAGAAAAACAAACAAAAAGAAAACCCCACAACCACTGAGCTGCTTCTTGGTTGGAAAACCAGCCCAACTCCAGGCCCGACCCCGAACCGGACTCTGAAGCAAGGAAAGTGTCTTAACCCACGGCAGGGGCTTCAGCTCCCGCCCCGCCGCCCCCCAGCACGGCCCCACGCATCTCCAAAGCTGTGTGCATCCTTGTCTCGTTAATTAACCATTCCTGAGTATCTCGAGTTCTGCCGGGAGGGAGAGGGGGT
>NW_024962319.1:534307-543623 GCF_019238085.1 Lagopus leucura | reverse complement strand
CACGCCCCTATCCTACAAAACACGCCCGGCCCGGCTCAGTTCAGCTCAGCTCTCTCTTCGCTCCGCCGCAGCCGCTGCCGGCCGGGAGCCCATGGGAGGCGGCTGGGAGGTTTGGGGGGGTTCGGGTGGGTGGCGGGGAGAGGTCGCCGGGCCCTCGCTGTCTTTTCCTATCCCGGCCATCGCGCTGCGCTGGGGGTGTTGAGAGCCACGGGAATCCCGTCCCGCGTGGGTGAGTGGGGAACTTCCCGGGAATGGGAGGAGGGCGGGGGGAAGCAGAAAGATGGACAGCCCGGGGGAATGTGTGGGGATCGATGTGTGCCCGCAGCCTCCGGTGCCTCCATCCCGAGCATCCCTCCCGGTTTGGTTTGGTTCCCCTTGGGGATGCTGCTGGGTGAGAACAGCGGTATGCGATGCTCCCGGCTCCAGCCCTCCCCACTCTTCCCCTCGTGCCCCGCAGGCAGCGGGAGGATGGAGAACAAGGCCATGTACCTGCACACCTTCAGCGAGAGGGAGAACGGATCCATCTTCGAGGAGCCCTTCGAGGGCAGGAGCCTCTCCAAGCTGAACCTCTGCGAGGACGGTGAGTGTTGCATGCTGCATTTGGGGGCAGGAACCCATCCCGAGCGGGGATCTCTCCTTCCACTGTAGTTCTTTGGGAGAAGTGCTCTGGGAATCCCACTGCACAGAGCTCCCTGTGTCTCCTCTGCTGTTCTGTCTGTCCCTTCTGGACTCATGGGGGGATGAGTGCTCCTGTAGGTTCACAACGGGCTCTGCTGCTGACCAGGGCTGTGCTCGAAGTGCTTCTTTTAGTGGGGAAAGTTTGAGCTTCCAGCTCTCATGTGTGTTGCAAGTGTTTTTGCCCAGGGATGCCCTTTTTCTTTTCTCTTGGCATACAAAGTGCTCCTTCCACTCAGTCCTGGCTTGGTCTCCATCACGAGATCAAGTACCATGGAACAGTCTCTCCCAAAGGAGGCAGAACATTGCTCATATCACTGATGCCTTCCCAGGCTCACACACGTGGGGCAGCCCTGGATGTAATGGGGAACCCGGGCAGGCTGCATCCAGGCACTGCCAAATTGCTGTGTGGATGCTCACGCTGCGCAGGTGGCTCAAGGCGAGAAGAGCCATGGTGTTCCTATGGTGCTCCAGCCCTTGGGATGGGCACATCTTTGGGTCTGTGGGTCATTTTCCATGGCATTTACATGGGTAGTATTGCTACCCATACCCGATGTCACCCTGCAGTGCTCCCCCTGACCCCGCAGCACGTGGACCACCCCAGCAGAGCTCAGTGCTGGCACGGAGCAGGAGCTGGAAGGGTTGGAGCTCTCTGCAGCCAAGCCCTGGCTGCAGCACTGAGCAGCAGCGTGCTGCCCCGTATGCTGGATCAACAACCCCTGTGTCTCCAGGGCCAAAACCTCTCCTCCCTTGCTCTCCCTATGCACAGAGTTCACTGCAGGGAACCCGATCCCCACCCACTGTTGTGGGATCCAGAGGGTTGTGTTCGCTCTGGAGCTGCATGGGATGATTCCCTGGGCAGAGACAAGGTCAGCCCTGAGCCTGTGAGGCTTTAGCACAAGGCAGGGCTCATCCCAGCATGAGGATGAGGAGGGATGCATGCAAACACTGCTCCCCTACTTTGGGATAGGAACACAGGGACCTCTAAATGGGACTGGGGATCAACCCTGCTCTCAGTCCCCACCTTCTTCTGGGGCCGGGCAGAGCACACAGCTCAGCTCCCCCGGGGATGGGCAGGGGAGAAATATTTGCTTTTCCCCTTGGTTACGAGCCGGAGCACAGCCCTGGGCTGCTCGTGTGGTGAACAGGGAGGAGTGGGTGGTTCAGGGCTCGGGGCCAGCTCCTCCCGGAGCCTCCCAGGACCTGATATAAGTGTTAATGTCAGAAAAATATTGCAGCTTTGCTCATTATGAAACCTTCGGTTCCATCTGTTTGGCCGGTGACAGCATGCCCCGAGCAGCAAATGGGAACCGTATGCGGGTAATGAGCTGCATGTTACAGGGAGGGAGGCTGCTGGAAGGTGAGAGCTGCCCTTGCACCTTCCGCTGCTCTGGGTGCCCTCAGACCTGGGATCCCATGGGATCCTGGGATCAGCCAGCAGGACCATAGCACTTCATCATCTCAGAGCCTGGTCACTAACCTCCCTCTGCCATAAATCTGCTCCGTCTTGAGCCCGACACCCAACGTTGTCCTTTGCTGGCTGGAGGGTTTCGTGAGACCCCTGAACCTGGGCAGGAGGGACCCACCGCCCATGGCTGGGGAAGGTCTGGGTGCAATGGGATCACAGAACGATAGAATTGTTAGGGTTGGAGAACACCTCTAAGAGAAGGGGACAGCCCAGCTCCTTGTCCATCATATCCCCGCCTCGGTCTCATAGAGTGCCCATTGAATGGGATGGGGCTGGCTCCCCAAGCCCCACTGTGATGTTCTCTGCTGGATGCAGGCATTGTTCATGGGCGTGGATAAGTGTGGTCTCCTCCTCATTGGGTTTGTCTTTGGGGCCACCGTGCTTCTCCCACTTCAGTCTTTCTGCTGGATGCATCCAGTTGGGTGCACTGGAGTACTGAGAGAGGGCAGGGTCCGACCAGCCCCACCTGCTGCATTGCTGACAGCATTATGACAGCTGAGATGTTGGCAGATTGGCTCCTGGAGATGATGGACCCACACTGGCCCGGTGCTCCCTGTAACACCCACTTTGTCCCCAGGTGCCGGGCACAGGATGAAGGCAGCCGGGCGCTGCGGGCGGCTGGGCTCCCTGGCAGCACTCAAGTATGCTGTGCTGGGACTCTACCTCCTCGTCTTCCTCATCCTCGTTGGTGTCTTCATCCTTGCAGGTAAGGGCTGAGTGAGGGGCCACGCTCCCTTGAGCAGGATGGGATGGGCACCTGCTGATGGCATCCCTTCAGGGGAGAGGGGTCGGCGATGGGGTCTGCTGTTTGTGAGGCTTGGACCCATCCCTGGAGGGAGGTTGGATGGGGTTGTGGGCAGCTTGGTCTATGGGAGGTGGCACAGAATGGGCTCCCCAGGGCAGTGAGCATGGCTCCCAAGGAGACACAGGGTTTGATTTTGGGTGGTGCTGTGTGGAGCTGGGGCTTGGACAATGATCTCCATGAGTTCCTTTCTTCTTGTTCTGTTCTGTGGGAGTCAGCATGGACTTCAGGCTCCCACCCTACACTGCAACCTCAGCCCCATGCACACATCCCACGGGGTTGGCTCTGCCCTGTGTCACTGCTACCTTTTATCCTCCCTTGTCCCAAAGTCCTGGACTCAGTTTGGGCAGCAGTCTGTATCCCTTTCCATGGCCCTGCACGGCAGGGACACCACAACAGCTATCATACAGTCAGAGAATGGATTGGGTTGGAAGGAACCTCAGAGATCATCCATCTCCAAGCCCTAACAAGCACAGGACTGCTCCAAAACACGGACAGGAGATGCGACCCCAAGGACCATTCTTTACAAAGGGTGGATTTCGCTTTCTGTGGGCTGAGGAAGGGACAGCGGAGTTTTTTGCTGGAATTTTGAAGCCTCTCCCACTGATTTCTTGCATTACATTGTTTTAATGTTGTTGTTGGACCGAGAAACCCCGCGCTGGGGATGCCATGAATTGTGCAAAGGGCTTGGGACAGGCACGCTCATCCTGGTCTGAGGCGCAGCTGTTTGCTGAAAGCAGCTCCAGCAATAACAGGAACAGGATCGCAGTGTCTGATAGGGGCAGGGAGAGCTGCAGCTGGGGCATCTTCAGGGCCTCATGTCCTGCAGGCACTGAGATCCCCACTCTACCCATAAATCAAGTCCCAGTTGCCCATGGGGGGGGGCCGCCCCCCCCAGAGCCAGGCCCTTCAGCCCACCCCATGCCTTGAGGTGCCCAGGATCAGGCTCAGCCCTGCTGCATCCCACTGAGCTAGGTGTGTGTCCAGAGCTGGCAAAGGGCAGAAAATGAGTAAACCACAAAAAAAACAAAACAAAATAAACCACTTAAGAACTGAGGAAACAGGATGTTTTGGGTGAAAAAAAAAAAAAAATAAAAAAAAAAGCAGGGGAAAAAAAACCAAGAGGCACGGTGCTCTAAACGCAGCCTGCTTTTAATATCCTCTTTTGCAAGAGTTTGTTGTAGTGGTTTTCTGGCTGCGCCCCTGGGATGCACACTCCCTCCTGCTTGGCTCCTCCAGGCACCGGCAGAAAGGCGATGTGGAAGAGAGAGATCAGCGGGGCTGCCAAGGGGGAATGGATTGCAGGGTGGGATCAGGCCGCAGGCACGCGCTGGAGCTGAGGGCACGTGGTTGGGGAACACAGAGCTCGGGGTTATGGGGTTGAAAACACAGCTGAGCCCTCCTCGTGCCCGAAAAGAGCACGGAGCCTGAGCTGGTTGCACTCTTATGGACTCTGCTCTCAGCTTTTTTGCTGGTTGAATCCCAGCACTGCAGCTGACTTCTGCATGCACTGAAGTTGCCTCGGTGCGGGCATCCAACCGTGCTGGTGGATGGAGCTGCACCCCACTGCCACGCGTGCACATTTTGGCACCTCATAATGGGAAGACAAATACAACCAACCACTCAAAAATCCCCTTCTTTCCCCCACTTCAATTGCTGAGCATGATGCTGTGGAGCATCCCTTTGGTTTCTTGGGATCAGCTGTGCTGGCTGTGCTCCCTCCCAGCTCCTCATGCACCCCCTCCAAGTTGCACCTTTCTGTATGCTTGCACGTGTGCATGGGGTGAGAGTGCAAGCACCGTGCAGCTTGCAGCTGGAGCAGTGCCTGGGGAAGGATTTGCAATTCCTTGGGAAAGAGCAGGGCATAGCAGCTCATGGGTGCTCCCAGGGCAGGATCTGGGGTTGGGGAGCCGCGCCAGGAGATGCTGGGGATAGCAGCCAGAAGGACGACGTGTCCCAACAACACAATAGCAGGGAGGGAGCAGTTGCTTGCCGAGCCCTTTGGGGACCATGAGCTCAGCCCTGGCGCTGCCAGGCCTCGTGCTGGAGCTGGCAGCAGGGTGGTATTTGGGGTGGCCTTGCCAGGTGCTGCGTGCAGATGGGTGTGCATCACCACTGGTACCATCGCACGCGTGGGTCTGTCCTGCGTGCAACTGTGTGTATACACTGTGTGCATGCAGCTGTGCTCTATAAATGAGTGTGTTTGTGTGCACGCATGCATTAGTGTGTCTGTGTGTGTGCACGTGTACAAGCTGCGTGTGTGCATCTGTGTGCGTGCTGCAGGCTCCTGGCAGCTCTGATAAACACCCGCCAGTTCCCAGGTCCAGCATTCAAGCAAACAAAAGCAAACAAGGAGGCTGTGGGACCAACACACCCATGTTGTGCTCCTCTGGCTCAGCCCAATGCCTGCAGCTTTGCCTGATGAGTGGTGTCACATTCATCCTCATTACTCACAGCCATTCCCCTCCCTTCCGGTGGGTCGGGATGAGGACTTGCCCTGTGTTATCAGGCTCAATATTTCATGCCTTTTCTTGGGACAAAGCCTTTTCTTTCCCATCTGCTGGTCACCAGCAAGGGAGGAGCAGCAGCAATGGGACCATACTGGCAGTGGTGGCTGATGGCACTGGGGTTGTGGGAGCACGGGGCTGCTGGCACGGGGCTGTGTGCATGGAGAGGTGGGATGGGAGCTGCACACAGCACACAAGGGACACATTGCCTCCAGCTGTCTGTGGGCTCCAGGGCTTCTCATTTTTTCCCTCATTGCTGGAGGGAGATGTGGGGCCTGAGGGCAGATGGATGTCCCAGCTGATGGCTTCTTCCCCTCCATCCTTATCTCCATTTCTTCATCCTTCCTTCCATCCCTTTCTCCCTCCGTTCTTCCCTCCATCTATCTTTCCCTCCATTTCTTCCTCTTCCTCCATCTTTCTATCCCTTCACCGTTCCAGCCTTCCCTCCATCTCTACATTCTTCCTTCCAGCTCTTTCTCCATTCATCCTTCCCTCCATCTCTCTATGCTTACCTCCAGTTCTCCATCCCTCCCTCCACCTCTCCTTCCTTCCATCCCCTTCTCTCTCCCTTCATTCTTCTCTCCATCTCTATCCTTCCCTCCATTTCTTCATCTCTCCTTCCATCTCTCAATCCTTCCATCCTTCCCCCCATCCCTTTCTCTCTGCCTCCCTCCATCCCTCCGTCCTTCCTTCTATCCCTCCATCCCTCCCTCCCTCTCTCCTCCTCCACAGGGACCACAGAGCCAACCCACTGGGCTGCATCACAGAGCAGAGCTTTGTGTTCCAGCCAGGGGAGAAAGCTGGTTGTTAAATTAAAATTAAAACTTCTGCAGGGGAAGAAGTAATTTGGAGATTTGTGTCTGGGGAGGGATCTGTGTGTGCAGAGGGAAGCGGACACTTTTAGCAGCCAGTTGGCTGCAGGGAAAGGCACAGAATGAAACCGCTCAGCCTGGAGCAGGGAGGCTCAGAGGGATCCCATCATGGCCATAAATCCCTACAGGAGGTGCAAGGGGAAAGGGCTGGGCTCTGCTCAGGGGCACTGGGTGTAGCCTGGAGCTCAGGAGCTCCTCTCTGCCCATCAGCAGCACTGGTGTGCAGGCAGATGCCAGAGCCTTGGCACAGGGAGTAGAGAGCTGAGGGGACTTCTGCTTGGGCATCACCCACAGCCCCTGGCTGAGGTGCTGGGCACACTGCTCTGGGCAGTCCTGCAGTGGTGGGGAGGAGGGGAGGACCAGAAGGATCCAGGGGTGCCTCCAGCCCCAAGCACCCTGGGGTTCTGAGGTTCTGTGATGATAAGTGGATGGATGATGGGTAGATGTATGGATGGATTGATGGGTGGATGGGTAGGTGGATGAGTGGATGAGTGGTGGATTGTTGGATGGGTAGATGAATGAGTGGGTGGGTAGATGGATGAGTGGATGGGTAGATGGATGAGTGGATGGGTAGATGGATGAGTGGATGGGTAGATGGATGAGTAGATGGGTAGATGGATGAGTGGATGAGTAGATGGATGAGTGGATGGGTAGATGGATGAGTGGATGAGTAGATGGATGAGTGGATGGGTAGATGGATGAGTGGATGGGTAGATGGATGAGTGGATGGGTAGATGGATGAGTGGATGAGTAGATGGATGAGTGGGTGAATGAGTGGACGGATGGATGGGTGGATAGATGGATCAGTGGAGCACCTCAGAACGGGAGATGCCCAAATGCTATGTGCACACCTCTGCCAAGCCCCATCTTCTTGGGGTGCTTCCTTATGCCTCTTTCCCTTCTCTCCCTCGCAGTCTCCAGGCCGCAGACTTCTCCTGAGGACCTGAAGGCGTTGATGGGGAATGTGAACCGCCTCAATGAGAGTTTCCGGGACATGCAACTGAAGCTGCTGCACCTCCCTCTGAAAGGGGATGTGATGGATCACATCTGGAGGCTCCAGGACCTTCTCCAGAACCACTCGGACTCCTTGTTCCTCATGACGGGCTCGCTGCAGAAGCTGGAAGGCCTTCTGTGGAGCCTGCAGACCCAGGCTGGCCAAACCGATAGGGCCGTGGCCAATCTGTGGGACAGCCTGGCCCTGCAGGGCGATGCAGCCCAGCAGGAGCTCTACAAGCTCTCAGTGGAGAGCAACAACAGCCGGCTGCTGCTGCAACACCACGAACACCTCTTGAGCCACTTGGGCAGCAGGCTGGAGGGTCTGAGCGAGCAAGTGACAGCCGTCAGCGGAGCCGCCGATGCCATGAACAGGACCTTCTCCTACGATGTCAACGTCCACCACAGCCGCATCCAGGACCTGCAGGTACTGATCAGCAATGCCACCGAGGACGCCCGGCGGATGCGGCTCATCCACATCGCCATGGAGGAGCAGCTGAAGCACGAGCTGGCCATCCTCGGCAACGTGACGGAGGACCTGCGTCTCAAGGACTGGGAGCACTCCATTGCACTGAAGAACATCTCCGTCATACGGGGTAGGTCGAGGTCCTTTGGTAAGCAGCATCCTGGTTGGCGCTGAGAATCATAGCACAGTTTGAGTTGCGAGGGACTTTTAAAGGCCATCTGGTCCAACTCCGCTGCAGTGGGGGTGTCCTTGGTGCTTTGGGTGGCCCTGGTGGCATGGGGATTTCCTTTGGGGGCATCTCAGGAACGCTTGCATGCACCAAATCCGTCACAGAACCACAAAATCATAGGGGTTGGAAAGGACATCTGGAGAACAACTAGTCCAACTCTAGGTCTGTGTGGTGTCCAGGCGTCTCCATCGCCTTGGGCGCTCTATCAGTGTCCCTCCAAGTTCTCTCTGGTCCACATTAGGGAGCTCCTGGGATTTTCTCACTGGTTAAACCTCTGCCAGGTCCCTGCTGACCACAGACCGGGCTGAGTGCAGCAGGTGGAGGGCTTTGTGTGGTGCTGCAGTGGTCAAACAGAACATTTCCCATCAGGTGCCTTCACTCATCACCCATCACATCACTTGCTTAACCACATATCCTTATCAGATATCTATTATGTATACCACATATAAGATGTTGGAGGAAATTTTTCACTCACAGAGTGGTCAGGCCCTGGCACTGCTGCCTGGAGAAGCTGTGGGCGCCCCATTGCTGGAGGTGCCCAGGGTCATGTATGGGGGCTGAGCAGCCTGATGTAGTGCCTGATTCAATGGCTGGCAACCAACTCATCGATCTCTGAGGTCCCTTCCAACCCAAGACGTTCTATGATTCTATAATCTTCTTCTTTGCAGGTTTCCCTTCCCATGTTCTCATCTCTACCTGCAGCCCATACCAAATAACCAGCCCATCCTCTCTTGACCACTGCCCCTAGTTTTGCAGAAATCCTTTTTTGCCTATTATGATATTACTGTCTTAGGCAGTGACATATGCACACCCAGCACAGAGGTGCTCCTCTTGCTACTCCTCAGTCACATCATGGACAGATGGGTTTTCACTGGCTGAAACATGAGCAGGTTCAGTGGGATCCAATTCACACCAGCTCCCAATTCCAATGTCCTCAGTCCATGATGAGCATTTTCCTGGTGCTCCTTGCCAAAACACCAGATTTTAGTGCAGGGTAGTGCAGAGGCTGCCAAGACACTGGATCTGTCTGGCTGTTATCTGAGCAAGGAGGGGACAAATGTGGCTTTGCAGCATCTGGAGCTGCAGCAGCTTCAGCCACCTGACAGCAGAATCATAGAACCATAGAATCATAGAATGATTAGGCTGGAAGGAACCTTAAAGATCTTAGAACCACAGAAAGGATTGGGTTGGAAGAGACCTTAAAGATCATAGAGCCATGGAATGGTTGGGTTGGAAGGGTCACTAAAGATCATAGAGCCATGGAATGGTTGGGTTGGAAGGGTCATTAAAGATCATAGAGCCAT
>NW_024962319.1:533703-534297 GCF_019238085.1 Lagopus leucura | reverse complement strand
GAATGGTTGGGTTGGAAGGGTCATTAAAGATCATAGAGCCATAGAATGGTTGGGTTGGAAAGATCTTTAAGGGTCAAAGAGTCCCAGAATCATAGAATGATGAAATGGTTGGGATGGAAGGGATATTAAAAATCAACTAGTCCCAAGCTGCTGTGAGCAGGATCTCACCCACTAGATCAGGTTGTCCTCTAGGATATGCTGTGGTGGCTGATGGATCACTGGGCTCATTGTGGTGGGAACAGCTTTGAAGGATGAGTAAATCTTGGAGCCAGCTAACAGATTTGCTGTCCCCAGGACTGTGTCTGACCTCTGGTTTTAGGGAAAGGGAATGTGGGACAAGTGCAGCACATCCTGTCCCTGGCTGTGTTCTCCAGTCCTCAGGTCTTATGGAGCAGACATGGTTGATAGTCGCCCGTGGCCATCTTCCATGAAATCTCGTGCTATCTTCACCTGTCTATGCCCTTGGCCTCCCTGATGTTCCATGGAAGGCTATCTGGGATGGAGGGAGGGGGGAAGGGGATGGGATGGGATGGGATGAGATAGAATAGGATGGGATGGGATGGGATGGGATGGGATGGGATGGGATGGGATGGG